>NW_025336481.1:24567468-24621799 GCF_004798865.1 Varanus komodoensis
ATAATAATAATAATAATAATAATAATAATAATAATAATAATAATAAGTTATTTTTATGGATCTTGGAGGGAGAAGTCCAGTTGTCTCCAAAGGAGCAAACAATAGAAAATACATAAAAGTGTTTAACAAAGAAAAGAATATTTAGGGAATGTGGGGGTTTGACCCACTTTCCAGTTCCAAACCACTCTTCTCTGTTCAAGAGGAATGCTTACTCATGCAAACACAGCTCATGGATGGGTATGGATGTGCAGAGGGAGGAGTTCAAGAAGGATCTGAAATCTGAAAAATGCCTGGCAGAGGAAAACACCTTCTCTCATCTCACCATTTCTTTGTTTTAAATCATTTACACCATCACATCTGAAACTACTTTTTCAAAAGAAAAAAGGGAGAGGTTGTTGGGAGTTTATTACAAGTATTTTCATGGGGCAAGCAGTTTTTCCTCAGTGTTGGCTCAATTTTATTTTCTCAGCATATGAAACTCTCCTTTTGCCAGAAGAACGGGAATGTCTTAGGAGAGCAAACACAGGATGTACCATTAGGGCTCTAAATGCAGCAATAAGGAGTCCCCTTTTAATATGGAGATTTTGGAGTTTTCATCTGGCTTCAGCAGCCTCTAATACATTGACTCTTCACATGAAACCCTGCTGGTCAGTGTAATTAAGTGACTTCTAGTTATAATCATAGCTTAGCTCTGACTTCCAATTTCTGTGGATTATGCAAGGATATAAATGAGGAGCACACCAATCAGGTCAACGCTGTGTGAGGGGCCTTTCCCCCCTTGCTTTAGCTTGGTTTATTGATTCATGCACAGTTTGTCATCATGCTTTATAGTGTGGAAACTGATCTCTTTCACAGTCTGTGGTGCAAATTGTAAAAAAGGAATAGGAGCTGAAAATGGTAACCTATGACCCATTTAGCTAGAGAGATCTGGATCTGTCTGGCTTTTAAATGCACCGTTTCCATTGTGAGTGGACACAACATGAAAGGGCATGATGTGTGTGTGTATGTATTTGAGAGACAGAGACATATGCATATGTAATTTGTGTTGAATATGGATTTGAATATTGAGGGCAAGGGATCAGGTTGCTGGATTCTGTGCCCAGAATCAAGACCTGTGCTTTTGTGTGCTTGTGTGAAGTCCTAGAATATACAAAGGCCCTTCTATGCCTTGCTCTGTTATTGTGACAGAAATCAACAACTGGTAAGTGCACTGCACCCACTGATTAGCGAGTCCCTTCTTGACAATACATGTTTTCATGTTATCAAACAGCATAAATGTCTTGGCAGCACAAAGAGTAAGAGAAACCAAAGAAACAAGATATTCATATCTACTAAACATAAAGTGAATGAAGAAATTCCATCAATTTACCCATGTCTTATAATCAGGCAACAGACTGACTCTAAGTGGGGCTATAATTTTCCTTCATGAATGGGCAAGTAAACAGTAATTCTGCACTCTAATTATCTTTGATGATGATATGTTTATGTATACATTTTAGGGTCAATTATTCTCCCCCACCCACATGTCCGTGAACTAACATATTGACAAAGTATTTGAAAGACCACAGGCAGAGGTATTTTCTTTTTCCATTAACTCCTTTATTGCTCATATTGATATAGGAATGAAATGTGATATACAAGAAAGTTGATGCCATCACAAAAACAATCAGATTCAGTCCACTGATCAAGCTGGAAGTTTTCTCCATTCATTTTTGGTGCTTGAACTGGATAATGATCAGGCATAATTGGACCAGTTAAGCCTCATGCATCATATATTACAATGAAGGTTCAGTTTTAATGAAATTGGTGTACCATTTATGGTGGTTGCCCTTCTCCCCCCCCCCACCCCGACCCCCTTGAGCTCTAATTGCCCTGGTTCCACATTGGCAGTAAGAAAACAGACTTCCGAGAAAAGAGTTACACAAAGTCCTCTTCTGTTTATGAGAGAGCACATTGGCAGTATTTCTGGAAAAACAAATGATCAAAGTTGGTGGACTGGCTGATGAATACAGCACAGTTTACACTGAGTTGAAAACATGATCCTGTGTCACACACAAATGCAATTGCAGGAGAAATAGGAATAACTGGAAAGGGGAAATGTGCAGGATTTTGTTTTTAAATCTATAAGCCAAGGTGCAAGAGTGGAACCTTTCAAAAGGTGGGAGGGGAAGATAGCCACTTCTGCCTCTTAACCCCCCCCCCCCAAAGGAGAGGTGCTGGGGGTGCTGCCATAGTCCCAACTTTCATGCACTGAAGTAGCACCCGCATTTCCCTCCACCTGAAAGCAAGCAAGTGAAGCCCTTCTCTCATGTTGACTTTCCCACAGGTAAGTGTCCTTGAGATTAACATGGTTTACTTACAAGGGCTATAGAGATACAGAAGGGTACAAGGCAAGGATGCCCGTTGTCACCCCTATTGTTCATTCTGACTTTAGAGGTCTTGAATAGAAATGTCAGGGATGACGAGAACATTAAAGGTACTAAAATTAGGGATGAAAATTATAAATGGCAAGCATTCGCAGATGATTTGGTCTTTATAACAGACGAACCTTTTGTAACAATCCCTAAACTTTTACAACGGATTGAAGAATATGGTGAGGTTACGGGGATGAAAATAAATAAAGAAAAAATGAAACTTTTAGTTAAAAATCTTACGCAAGATCAGAAAAAAAGACTCCAAGAACAAGTGAACTTGCAGATTGTTAAAAAGGTTAAATACTTGGGAATCTATCTTACAGCTAAATGCACAACTTTGAAAGAAGAAAATTATGATAAATTATTGAAGGATATTAAAGGTGATCTGGAAAAATGGGCCAATTTACAATTGTATTTGATGGAAAGAATAGCACTTGTTAAAATGAATATACTACCAAAACTTTTGTTTTTGTTCCAAATGATTCCCGTAAAAATTGATTTTTTTTTTTGAGGATTTAAATTTTCAAATTTTGAGATTTATTTGGAGGAAAAAGAAAGCAAGGATTAAATTAAAAATGCTTCAGGAAACCAAAAAGAACAGGGGTTTTGGTCTTCCTGATTGGATGTTGTACTATCAAGCGTCTATTTTAACTTGGCTAAAAGAATGGATAACCTTGTGAAATAAAAGTATTTTGTATCTTGAAGGTCATGACTTGTAAATGGGTTGGCATGCTTATATGTGGTATGAGAAGGTTAAGTCTCATGGGACTTTTTAAGTCACTTTATTAGAAGATCATTAATGTCAGTGTGGGAAAAGTTAAAGTCTAACTTGTATAATAAATTACCAAGATGGTTTTCACCTATGGAAACTTTTGTGTATCCAAATGTACTGAATTTTGAAGGGATCATAAGATATGATGATATTTTGGATTAGGATGGAGGCCTGAAACTAGATCAAGAAATACAAGAACAGGGACTCAATATCTCCTGGTGGTATAAGGTGCAGATGCAATCAAGATATGCTAAAGATTGTAAAATATGGGGGTTTTATAAAGACCTAACAGCCTTTGATCAAGTGATGCTAAAAACAGATGAGAAAATGATTAAAATAATTTATGAGGTCTTACTTGACAGGAAAATGGAAGGGGAACAGGTTAAGGAAACTATGATAACATGGGCACAAAATTGTGGATATAATATTGAATTAGAAAAGTGGTAAAAGCTATGGGAGAGAAATATTAAGGTAACTTTAGCAACTTCGTATAAAGAAAATTTATATAAAATGTCCTATAGATGGTATTTGTCACCAAGTCGATTAGCTGTTTCCAAATATGTCAAACAGATGTTGGAAATGTCAACATGATATGGGTACTTTTTACCATATGTGGTGGACCTGTGAATATGTGAAAAAGTATTGGATTAAAATACATAAATGGCTTGAGGAAATGCTACAAAAACCCTTAGCTTTTAAACCTGAAAATATTAGCAAACAAGAAATGTATTTGATGCTACATTTAATCACAGCGGCGAGGATTGCGCTTGCTCAATACTGGAAGAGTGAGGAACTAGCCACTGAGGAACTGATTTTAAAAAAGATTCTGGACTGTGCAGAAATGGACAGATTGACTCTGTTACTGAAGGAGAAAGAAGATACTGACTTCTATCCAACTTGGGACCTTTTTTATGATTGGCTGGAGAAATGGGACTTGGCTTAGATTTAAAGATGTCTTTAAATTTTTATAAATCGATTTGAATATGATTATAGAATGTTAAAAAGATACATTATAGGGGGCTGGCCCAGTACGTCCGATGTATTTGATGATTGGTGTTTTTTAGTTTTTAGTTTAAAATCTTAATAAAAATCTTTTTTTAAAAAAAGAGATTAACATGGTTTACTTCTGAGTAAGGCCATCAAAGATTACTTTTGAGTGAATATGTGTTTCCACTAGTTGTTCCTTGAAGCAAGAGGGCAAAAGAACAATCAGATTGGCTTGAAAAGGAATGGCAAAGATCATTTTTTTCAAAGGACAAGGTGGTGGGGAGAAGCAGCATTGCTTTGCCTCTCAAATTCACTGGGCAATGAGAGGATGGTGAGAGAGGTGAGAAAACAACTGAAGGCGGATTGGCTTGTTGAAGGTAGGCACTTCCTCTTGCGCTCCCCTCCTCCAGAACACTAAAAGTATCCCTCTTCCCTCCACAGAACGATACAGCAAGTTTAGCAGACACTGAAATATAGTCAGTATATAAATGGAACCAAGCTGAAGGCTTTGATCAAGACTCCTTTATAATACATGTAAAGCTGATGTGTGCATGATCACTGCAGTTTTGCACAGCATCCCAAAACTCACCTTTAAACACCTGACCGTAGGTTCTGAGGGATGCGCTGCCCCCACAATGACTTCCACTGCACACATGCCTGCAAGAGGCTGAGTCTGAACACACAGGCTTGCACAGCTATTTCATACAAGCTGACTTGGTAGCAACTCCCATAGAAATAAGTGGAACTTACTTCAGGGTAGACATTCATAGGACTGTGTTGTCAGTCTTTCAGCCTGCACAGCCCTGATACCGTCACTTCCTCCATAGCACTTTCACATCAGATTTCTCCTCTCTGAGTCTCTAGGGGCACAATCTTACGCATATCTGAACCGATGCTGTGCAGAGCCGTGCCCGCTGCTGTCATGATTCTTTTCCTCTCTGTCAAAAAGGCATTGTTTTCTCTTCCTCTTTCACAGAAGGGGAGGATTTTTATTTTTATTTTTTAATCTTTTTGGGGAAGAGGGCTGAGTTTCTGCTTACCATTTTAAGTGTGGGTGGTAGCCAAGGGAGCTGCAGTCTCTTATTTACTTTGCAAATGTCCTGTGCACTCGCAGCAACCTGGGACTCTTTACTGAGAGGCCTCTCCAGCATGGCTGCTCTTCTCGAACTCTCATGAGACCGTGTGCTTGACAGGATGTAGAATCAGACAGCATGTAGACAGTGCCAGATTTCCATATGGCTGAGTGGGCTGCAGCCCAGGGCCTCCAAATTTGGTTTTTTTTTTTAAATAGCATTAATTCTATTTCATTTGTAATGATAATCTTGGATAGATTACTTGTCTTTTGATTAGCTAGACCTGCATGGCAGCTATTTTTTTTGACTACCAGGTGCTTTCTGGGTGCAATTCCTGAACTTGCCCAAGGGTCCCAAAAGGTTGATGGGTCTCATAGGGTTTGATGGCTCAGGTTTGGCATTGGTTGCCATATCTGAAAAAAATATTGCTGCAGAGTGGTTTAAAATTGTTGTAAGCCGCCCCGAGGCTTCGGCGAATGGGGCGGCATAAAAATGTTTTAATAAATAAATAAATAAATAAAAATCAGGGGTGTAGCTAGGCAAAATATCATTGTCTAGACTAAAAAGGATAAAGAATAATCTACAGTCAACAATGTCCCAAGATTGCTTGTCTGATCTAAGCATTCTTTGTATAGAAATTGATAAAACTATGACTTATTGATTTTAATGATATAATTCATAAGTTTGCATCCAAAAAAGCTCTAAAGAAACCGTTCTCACTTTTTATATAGTGCAATATTATAACATAACTATGGTTCCCCTATGAATGTTCCGTGTGAATGTCTTCATTCGTTCCTACTTTTGCAAACTTACTAAAAGTTATACATTTATACACAATCTTTTTATCAATGTTAAAATTTCAGCAATGTTCTACTTGAATTGAGTAGATAAAGAAGAGAATGAGGGTTTGTTTTGCATGATCAGATGCTTATTAAGTTTGGTCCCACCAAGCTCTCCTAGCCCAGGGCCTTCAGTTGTTTTAATCCGGGCCTGCACGCAAACCATGGCATCCACTTCAACTGCCTTTCACTGCCAGCGTTGTCTGGACTGGATGTGGGTGAACTGAAGAGGAGGAGCAGGTTGAGGTACTCTTTCCTGTGGATCTTTGGCAGGCACCCAATCATCCCTACCATTGTCCTGGGACTATCAATTTTCCCTTTCCCTGCTCCTGCTCCAAGCATTGTCCTTAGGTAAGAGCTAGAAACAGTCTATCATTAGCTTGAAGACAGTCCATAGGGTTAGACTGTAAAATTGCAGTGCAAAATACTCATATAATATGGTTTTGCTGTTATTTTACTTTAAAAAATAGAGAAAAGGAAAACACACACACCAGCAGCTACTCTTCAATAAACTGATCATTATTACTTTTACATAGACAGCTTGACAGGAGTCATTTTCTTTATTCTGGTGGCGTTATCAAGCTCTGGTGTATGCAGCAGTGCTGATAAAGAATGAGAAATGTCACCCACGAGACCATCAGGGATTATTGTTATTCACAGTTGTATAATGAGACAGCCAATCACCTAGAACAGGAAAGTATCCTATTGTTCTGGTTGGGCAGTTGCTATTTTTCCTCCACCAGGACACTGGGTTGGGGTGGTGGTGGGGAGGATGCATCTGGCATTGTGTGACAGATTGAAATTTCATTGTTCAAGGAAGTTCAACAGCACTGCCCAAAGGAGGTCTGATGTAATTTCTTTGAGGAGGCAACTGAAAAGAGTGGAGATGTTGGGATAAATGGAATGTGCTCAGAGATTCAGAGGCTTTTACAAAACAGAGAGGCACAAGACAGAAGTGGGAAGTTGCAAGCACAGTGCTTTCATGAGCCAGACGAATGGTGTCTCAAAATACACCTTGACTTTCCTTCCCTTTGTCTGAGGTCTAATCCTGCTGGTTTCTCCCCCTGTGCTTACAAAGGAGAATGGGGGTGGCCCTGGTACATGCCATTGGTATTCAGCACTCCATGTTGATGGGCAGTTGCAAGATCTGAGGTAGAACTGATAATTTGTTTCTTCCCTGCTCAAATCCAGACCTATGCAGAGTGTAGGAAAAGAATTAGAAAATGAATGCCATCTCCATGAATTGTGGGATCCCCGGAACAAGTAGCTTTCCTCTGTTCTTCAAACTGTTAATTATGCAACACTTTATGCTGTGTTTGAGTGATATTAAGTGAGTTAATGAAAGCACTTACTGATGTTAAAGCAAAAAGGATAATATGTGAAGTAAAAGAAACCAATAAGCCTGGACTGATGCTGGAGGTTAAAAAACAAGAGAAGAGAAGAGAAGAGAAGAGAAGAGAAGAGAAGAGAAGAGAAGAGAAGAGTTGAGTTCTTGCTTGTTTGCCTGTAGAAAGCTAGGCTGTCCATCAAGCTCCATTCCTTGCCCAAGAGTCTCAAAAACAAACAAACAAACAAACAAACAAACAGGAGTAAAGTAGTTTTATTAGCTCCCAGCAGCATATCTCTGTCTTTCATGGGCCATCCAATTATGTTTTTGTTATCTGGCTCAGCACATCCCCATTTGCAGACTGGTTAAATCATTGCAGGTTTCTTCAACTTTATACCCTCCAGATATGCCAGACTGCAGCTCTCATAACTCCCACCCAGCATGGCTATTGGCCAGTTGAGATTAATGGCAAGTGCGCCCGCAAGTGCTCCCACCTACTGAGTCCAATGGGTGAGCACCACCCATCGTTAGATCCAACAGCCCAGCTCTTCTCCAGGGCTGATTACATTACCTATGGCTGATGCGTAAGTTGACTGGATGTGGGAAGGAGCAAATCATGTCTATGGAGATTCTGCTGGATGAAACATGGAGGGGGAAGAAGAGAGGTAGGACAAAAGTGTCTAATTGCATTGTAGAAGTACTGAGAGTTAATGAAGCAAGAAATTCTGCTATTGTTTTCCATCTACCCACCAGGATTAGGCTTGCCAAAATATGCTGGGACTTCCCAATATATATTCATAATAATGACTGTGCTTTCAAACCAGAATCCTGGAAATAACAAATAAACACAGATTATACTAATAAGCTTAAAATCTAAATAATATTTATGGTTTAATCATTTTAAGGGTTGTCAAAACATTTGTGTTTATTTATTACTACATTCTGTGTTTCCAAATAGCCAAAGCTCTCTGAGATATTTGCAACAATTTAAAAACATAGCATACAACATAAAATGCAGCATAAAATTTAAAAGATGAAAACTACTATATAAAATAGAATTAAAATCAGTGTTTAACCCAGAAGCAGTGCAATGATTTGAAATGCAGTACAGGATTTAAAACAACAGAGATCAGAAGACTAAAATTCCTAGCAAAATGAAGTCTTCACCTGGCTTTGGAAAGAGTACAATGTAGATGCAAAGAGAGCCTCTGTGGAAGTTGAGTTCACAAGTGTGATGTCACACCAGAAAATGTCCTCTTCTTAATAGCCTGACTTCCTTTGGCAAGGTCTTCCACAGAGGCACCACTGAGGATGATCTCAGGATCTGGGCAGACACATATAGGAGAAAATGACTTTTCATTTATTGTGGTCCCAAGTTGTTTAGGGCTTTGAATGTTAATACCAGCAGTGCCAATTTGTCATAGATCTGGACATGCAGCCAGTGCAGATGGAAAAGTACCAGTCTAATATGATCATGTTGGCCCACTCGTGTTGGCAATCGCACTGCCCTGTTTTGGTCCAGCTGAAGTTCCTGGACTGTTTTCAAAGGCATGTATAATGCCTTGCTGCAATCCAGCCAAAAGATTACTAGAGCCTGGATAACTGTAGCAAGAAACGGACACCATTCCCAGCCAGATAAGATTGCAGTTAAGTGCCCTCCACCTGTGCCTCTAGGGACAATACTGGATCCAAGACCCCCCCCCCCAAACCATGAACGGACACTTTAGGGGTTGTGGGAACAGATTAGGCTGAATACACTGGCCTACAAATTTTGGGAAATTATTGACCTCTGAGATAAAATGTGCTAATTCTTACATATTTTGATTAGTTGAATTAGAAAACAGGTGCTAAAGGTGCTGGTTTGCTAAAGTTTTCAAGATATTTCAGAATAAAGATTTGTACACAGGCAAGTATATTTGCCTGCAAGGGGGAGGTGTCTGATGATCATGATGCCTCATAAGTTCATTCATCTGGGCAGACAAAGCTCCCACTGAGTACATTCATCTTGTCTAGACTGAGTCCAATAAATAGGACATATTTATTGACCTTCCTCCAGTCTATCACTGTGCCCAGCCACTGAGTCTGAACAGCCACTGCCTCACCTGGATTTGATGAAAAGGAGAAATTGAGCATATTGATGGTACCATAGCCCACACCTCCAGATACCATCCCCCAGCAGTTTCATATAGATGTTGAACAGTGCGGAGATAAACCTGAGCCTCATGCAACCCCATAGCATAGCTCTAAATGCATAGAGCAATAATCCCACAACACCAGCTTCTGGAATTGCAGAAGTAGCAGAACCACTTCAACTTCAACTCCCACCCCATATAGCCTATACTAAAGAATCACAGCTGCTGGTATCAAAAGCTGCTGAGAGGTGCAAGAGAATAGAAAGGGTTGCGTTTCCCCTTAATATCTCACTTGGTGAAAGTCATCCTTCAGAGCAACTAAGGCAATTTCTTTTCCAAAACTGGGCTGAGTCAGGCAGAAGAGGATCTAGATAATCACTTTCATCCAAGAGTCCCTGGAGTTGACTAGCAACCACTCACTCAGGCACCCTGCTAGCAACATGTGAGCTAGCAACATGTGAGTTCATGTCAAGCTTTTTTTTTTTTTTTTTAAAGAAGTGGCCTAATTACCACCTCCTTTAAAGAGGCTGGCATCAAGACCCACTCAGATATCCCCTTCCCCATTAGAGGTTAGGGCTAGGTTAGGTGGTATTCCAGTAGAATCCCTAATCAAATTTGGGTCCTCAGAACCAGGTGTAAACACTCAAGATGAGCACTGGAAGGAACAGGAAGCCTGGAGAGTGAGACGGAATTCCTGTGGACCACAGCATGACCCCTTCTTCTTGACCTCCACTTTGATGTTGGTGCCTTACTGTGGTCCCAGGAGGGCACAGCTGGAAGAGACTAATCGCTCCTTATTCCTCCACCCAGGTCTCAGTAAGGCATACCAGTCAGTCCTCTGATGTATAAATACATACATGTATTAATGGTCCGCCCCCAGAGCCGGATGGATTCAGATGGATTCCTGAGGGCTCTGGGGGATTTTCTGACAGATAAAGCTGCCACTCCTGTTGATGTCCTGGTCGACTCGTGGAATAGGGAGATGACCAGGGCAATCGACACGATCACTCCTAAGCGTCCTCTCCTGCCTAGCAAAGCCCACTCGGCACCATGGTATACATCTGAGTTGCGGGCGATGAAGCACACTGGGAGATGACTAGAGCACAGGTGGAGGAAATCTTGGGACGAATCTGACTGAACACACTTATGTGCACATTATCATGCCTATGCTGTGGCGGTGAGAGCGGAGAAGAGGCAGTTTTTCTCCGCTTCCATTGCTTCCTCACAGTGCCGTCCGGCGGAGCTTTTCCAAGTGGTGCAAGGCCTGATACATTCTGGCCAGGAGAAGGAAGTGGTCGCACCTTCAGCAGCCCACTGTGATGACTTTGCCCAGCACTTTAGGGAGAAAGTTGCTCAGATTCGCCGCGATCTGGACTCCACAGTTGATTTGAATCCAGTACGGGAGGTGTCCAGAGCATCGTCTGGTCCAGCATTATTGGATGAGTTTCAGTTATTGTGGCCTGATGATGTGGACAAGGTGCTTGGAATGGTATGTCCCACCACCTGTCTCCTGGACCCTTGCCCCTCTTGGCTACTTAAAGAAACTAGTTACGGGATTGGTCCCTGGGTCCAGGAGGTTGTCAACGCTTCACTGAGGGAGGGCTGGGTCCCTACCCCCTTGAAGGAGGCAGTGATCCAGCCTATCCTGAAGAAGGCATCCCTGGACCAGAGGTGGCCACCAATTTTAGACAAGGTGTTTGAGTGGGTGGTGGTGGGACACTTCCAGGCACTCTTTGATGTAACGGATTATCTGGACCCATTTCAGTCCTGTTTCAGACCTGGTTATGACACTGAATCTGCCTTGGTTGTCCTGTATGATGACCTGTGCAGGGAGAGGGACAGGGGGAGTGCATCCCTGTTGGTTCTCCTGGACCTCTCAGCCGTTTTCGATACCGTTCATCATGGTATCCTTCTGGATAGACTGGCCAGGTTAGGATTATGAGGCTCTGCTTGGCAGTGGTTCTTCTTCTACCTGGCTGGCTGACTCCAGAAGGTGGTGCTGGGGGACTATAGCTCTGCGCTGTGGCAGTTGTGCCATGAGGTTCTACAGGGCTCTATTTTGTCCCCCATACTTTTTAACATCTATGAAACCACTGGGAGAGGTCATTAGGAGGTTTGGGCTGTGTTGTCACCAGTATGTTGATGACACCCAGCTCTACCGCTCATTTACATCTACTCCAGGTGAGGCAGTGGCTGTGCTGAACCAGTGCCTGGCCAAGGTAAAGGGCTGGATGAGGGCCAATAAACTGAGCCTCAATCCAGATAAGATGGAAGTCCTGTTGGTGGGTGGATCGCGGTTTCAGGTAAGTGACTTTGACCTTGTCCTGGACAGGGTAGCACTCCCTCTAGAGGACAGGGTCTGCAGCTTGGGACTGCTCCTTGACCCAGAGCTGTCACTGGAATCCCAGGTGGTGGTGCTTTCCTACAGCTTCGGCTGATCCACCAGCTGCGTCCTTACCTGGACAAGCACTGCCTAGCAACAGTGATTCATGCTTTGGTAACCTCCGGTTGGATTACTGTAATGCGCTGTACATGGGGCTGCCCTTGAAGACAGTCTGGATACTTCAGCTGGTACAGAACAGAGCTGCCAGGTTGCTGATGGGGACCGGTCGTTATTCTCATATAGCGTTGGTCTTCTTTCAGCTACACTGGCTTCCAGTTGAAGTCTGGGCCCAATTCAAGGTGCTGGTTTTAACCTATAAAGCCCTGAATGGCTTGGGACCAGGATATCTGAAGGAGTGCTTCTTCCCTTACATGCCCTCATGCCCCTTAAGATCTGCGGAAGAGGTTTTGCTCTGGGAGCCCTCTTTAAAGGAGATAAAAAGAACAACTACCCAGAGCAGGGCCTTCTCTGTGGTGGCGCCCAGATTATGGAATGCGCTCCCTGGAGAGGTGCATCTGGTGCCAAGTTTATATTCTTTTCGGCACCAGGTTAAAATCTTTTTATTTAATTGTTATTTTAAAAAATAATATTTTTTATCATTAACAGTCACTTTTTGTTTTTTTGTTTTGTTTTTGGTTTTGGTTTTATATAATTTTATGGAATTTGTATTGTTTTATTGTTTTTAATTGTACATTTGTGAGCCATCCCGAGATGCTGAGGCATGTGGTAATGGCATATAAAAGTTTTAAATACATACATACATACATGATGGACATAAGAGGCTGCATTTGGACTGACCTGGCACAATCACCTCCAGACTGGACGGTAAGTTGGTAAGCAGCTAGGAACCATCTGGTCTGTTATCTTCTATCTGTATATATCAACCACCCATCCAGCCATCCATCTTCTATTCTGCCTGATAGCCAATGATTGTATCAGTTCCTCCAGAGAACCAAGATGCATTAAAACACCATGCAGTTTAAACGCAGGAATTGCCTAAAATAGTATAGGGAGGAGAGCCATAGTTCTTCTTCATCATCACTCCTTTTCTTGTTTTCTGGATCACATCAAACAGAGCTGTGTGTAAGTTGTTGATGGAAAGGATTCAAAGCAAGCCTTTCTGCAGTAGTATCAGAAAGAGAATGTTTCAGTGTTGGCTAACAAATAGAAATATGAGGAAAGCATCAGAGGCAGAGCAGACATCTTCACTGGACATTGTTTTTGCTTGTATATTTTGAGAATCAAAAGGGGAAGTGGAAGGAAAAGAATACAATGATACACTTTGTTGAGTTTGGACAGGACAAGTCAACCACATGTTGAACTTGAGCTATATTTTAGCTGGTGGCTAGCTATTTCTGGCACAGATTGCCTGGATAATTATAAAGTATGTATGTCCTGAATAACAAAGAACTCTTCCAAATTATTATGAGAATTTTTTTGAGTTGTAATAGCTCAACAATTCCTACTGGATGCGAACCAGTATGTAAAACAAAGGCAGAGATGCATTGCTACCAGCCTGGAACAACTGGTTGAACATCTGTTGTGGCATCTTACAATTGCATAACTGAAAAAAAATGCTGAGAATTCCTGCAGAAAATATACTTGGAGACGATATATGTGGGTGAAAGGAAACTGTTGGCACTTGGCTGCTTTCTCTTGAGCTTGCTTGTTAGCAAAAGGTCTACGTGGTGGATAATCACATTTTTATGTCTTTTTCTTTTTTCCTAATTGCAATTAATGATCAGCACAACTAGTTATATTGAGTGTGCATTTCCACCATGACCACAAGGAAGCCAGGGTTGCATGAGCTGAAATCCACACAGGCAACTGGATTTTCTCTCTCTTTCTTTTCCCCCTTCAGGCTTTCTCGCCTCCAAAAGAGTCCTCCAACCTTTTCAAGCAGATTCTGGAAGTGTGCAGAAGTATTTGTGTGTGGAAGGAAGGGTCTGCATATGGAAGCAGTTCAAATGGAAGAAAAACTGAATGGGATTTCACCCAGTATAAGAAGGGGAAGGCCAAGTAATGTTAGCTCTAGAAGCTGGAGATTATAAAATTATACATAGTTTGGAAAAAGTTTGGAAAAAGTGGATAGACAAAAGTTTGTCTCTTTTTTTCGGAATATAAGACTCTCTGGGTTTTCCAGTAAAATTGATTGTCAGGAGACTCAATACAGACGAAGAGGAAATATTTCTTTACACAAAGCAGGATTAATTTATAGTAACTTTCCACAAGCTGGTACTGTCCAGATGTTTTGGATTTCAGTTGCCATCAGCTTCAGCCAGCATAGTCACTTTCTGGGAATCCTGAGAGTTGTAGTCCCAAACATCTGGAGGGCACCAGGTTGGGGAAGCTTGATTTATGGAATGGGTTTGGACAGTTAGAATAATGTTATCAGTGACCACTAGTCAAGATGGCTTTATGCAAGTTGTATGTTCAAAGGCAATGCACTTTAAAAAAAGAAGAAAGAAAAAAAGAAAAAAAAAGAAAGGGCTATTTCTTTCATATTCTGCATAGAAAAGCAGGGCATCTCCCCAGAACTTGGTCACCACAGGAAACAGGACTGGATTAGGCCAATTTGTGATATTTCCTGTATTATGAGGATTAATTATTTGAAATACCATTTCCCCCAGAAGTTCACTGCAGCTACAAATAGAAAGCAATATTCTGCAAACACAATTCTGAGATGCAACTGTCTATGAACCTAAAGGCAGAAAGGGACCATTTAGCTCAATGGCAAAGCAGAGGTTTGGAATGGCAAAGGTCCCAAATTTAATCCCTGGAACCTCTAGAGATGTTCTGCTAGTAGTAGTAGTAATCAATACTGGAGTAAATATTCAAGTAGTTCAATGTTATTATAAGACAGCTTCCTAAGTTCCCACCTCCTAAGTTCCAAAAATCAATTTCTAGTGTAACAAATGAAGAAGAGAGTTTTGAATATCAAGATTCAGTTAAGAAAAAACCGATACAAATTGAACAAACTACAGCTTTTAAAAATGTTCATGATGTTGCAGAGTATACTTATTTTTAAATCAATATAAGGTTTCCTTTTTTGATGAAATCTATTATGATTTTTTAACCCTTTTATTTCCAGAAGACTTCCAAAGTTGCTACCCAGTTTTTCCAATAGAGTGCATTAATATGCCAGGATGTCCTTGATGAAACTTGTGTGGATTTTTTCTTGCAAACATTGTGTGTGGTGGACACCCCCTATCCTATTCTAAAACAATTTCTTGGTGTATTTGGAGAAGGGTTGATTAAATTTCCAAACAGCTCTCCACCCATGACTTGCACTCTGGAATGGGGACAGGTGAGACAGGATTGCAATTCCTTGTGTACAATATAATGATGTACATGCCAATGCACCAAGATCACAACTGAGAGAGAACTGGAAGAAAAAAAGCAAGCAAGCTTTTCCCCACCAAAGTGTCTTTGAGAAAGTTGTGTCCGTTGTGGTTGTTCTGTGCTGTTGTCTCTGACTTATGGTGACTGTTTGAATGAATCCTTCCAAATGTCCCATCCTTGACAGCCCTGCTCAGTTCTTGTAAGTTCAAGGCTGTGGCTTCCTTAATGGAGTCAACCCGTGTCATATTTGAAAAGCTGCATATGCTTAAAATGATTTTAATTTGAGCCAATACAAAGGAATTTCACCTGTCACTAATTTCTCTCCCAGGTCTGGATTTATTTCCAGACAGGGCTATGCTTCTCCTTTGACTAATGTAGTTTTATGTAGAAATGGTTGTTTGAGCACTCAATATGTCCATTCATGAATGATCATCTATTGGTTATACGAGGAAACATATTCATCAGTAAGATTCAATTTTTAACTCACTATACTAAAAATGGGGTCAGATAAAATTAAACTCTGCCATAGAATAAACTTAAATTGGCTTTCTGCCTATATAGGTATCACATTCATTAACTAGATACTGAAACACTGAATATTCTCCGCTTGATTTGAATGAACTCAGTTATACTATATAGGGATAAGCTAAGCTCAAGGGAGGCTTCAGTGTGGCTAAAGGGGACATAATTAACTGACATGCAACTTGCAATGTGACTCTCATGTGGCCTGCAGCATGCATGAAATGCACATGATCCTATTAATGTTCTAATGAGAGTGCATCACATTATCATAGTCAGCAGTGATGGAATTAAAAGGGCAGGATACTGTTAAAGAGAAGATCTGTTTTGTGTTGGAGGATTTTAATAAAAAGTTGCCAAAAAAGAATCATCATCATCATCCATTTTGGATCAAGCCAACTTTTCCATCTGCTGCTTTACAGATTTTCTCTAAATAAATGCATTGATTTTTGTATTGGAAAGGTATACACAATTATTACACACCCCAAACCTGTAGGATGGCAGAGGTCATACATATAAGCAGCAGCCTAAAGATTACCACAGCAGCTTTCTCCAAAAGTTTTGAGATTTTGAGGCAGATTTGGATAACCGCTTCACTTGCTCAGTCTAGGATTCTGCTACCAGCTCAGAAAAGCCTCTGTGTAGCAACAATGGAAGAACCGTGAATGTGTAAGACTGCCTGCATCAGTCCACAAACATAAACAAAATTATGTTAGTTATCCAACATCCATCAAGGGACTCAAAAATTTCACGAGGGCAAAGAAACTCCCTTATGTTTAATCTCCAACTGGAAGACCCCAAGAGACACAGATCAAAAGCTTAGCTTTAAAAAAAAAAAAACGTTTAATGCGCAAGCTGCTTTAAAAACAAGTATGGTATAAAAATGAGTTCTTGTACTACAGATAAATGAACAGAGATGGGGGAATTTTTGCACAGGATTAAATACAGCTTCACAGCTTCCCACAAGTCAACAGTTTTTTCATGATGATTTTAATTCACATGTCTTCTGTATGATTAACTTCACCAGTTTTCCTCTGAAAGGAGAGTTGGCAGGTAATTTCTTTAGGACGGCTTCTAATTACTCCCACACAAAATTGAAGTCCACTATGATGCTTTTTTAGCTGCTGAATAGATTTGCCTTTGAATACCATAATCACCAAGAGTATTTGAAAAAAAAAATTTTGTGAGTGAAAGTGTGTGTGTGTGCACGTGTGTGAACGTTCTTGTGTGTGGTTTGGAATGGAATGGGAATGCATGATGGCCTACATGGAACATGGCAATTTGCCAATACTTTCCAGAACATACTATTTGTTCCTGAAAAACAATTGTAATTTTATAGGGCTTTCACCCTATAAAGGGAGAAAGCATTTCCACACTTATGCTCCCTAGAATGGCAATGCTTTTTGCACCATTATTCACCATTGTTTTTACACTTGCAGCAAAAACAAAATGCAAAAAATTGTATTGTGATTTATTTCTTCATATTCTGTATGTGTATAGGTAGCATCCAATTGCTGCCAGAGGTATGGCATGTGCTAGTGTAAACCATAAGAAATTTTCAAGAGATATATTTGTCCAGCACTTCACAACTTGTTTTTAGTTCAGATTTAGTACATTTGATTGAAATTTCTTTTAAAGTAAAACAGAACAAAAATGTCGCCGTTAGAAAAAGAGCTTTTAATTTAAATCAAAGTGATACAGAAACTATATGAAACTAAAGCAGAGCTATATTTTTTTAAAGCAAAACAGCAACACACACGCATCAGAGAGAGAGAGAGAGGGAGAGAGGGAGAATGACTCAAATATAGAAATCTTAATTTGGAGTTCTTTTGTGTCTCTGAAAGCTTTGAAAATGGCTTTTTATGGGAATTTAACAGTCAAAGGCTAATCTTCCAAATGAAATACAAACACTGATTTATGCTATCACGACAACTTGCACTAATACAGATAGTCAGTGATAATATAAACAATCACAGAGATGTGTGTAGGGCAGGAAATGGTGGTTCAGGCAGAAACTCAAATATTTATGTAGAACGTGAAAAATGGGAACACACAAACAGAATAAGTACTAAGTAGTACCTCGCAAGAGGTGAACATAGAGATGCAGCCTGTGGGATCCAAGCAATGACCATGGCCTGAGTGGTGAGCGTGCATTTGCATGTTGAGAAGGAACGGGACATTCCTTCCGACAGAGATGGAAAAGCTTTCCAGGCAGTGGCAATGTCAGAAAACATTGGCGGGCAGGCTCAGCAGTGGCAGCATGCATTGGGGTGGTGTGGGAAGCTTTGCATCAGGCTTCTGAAAGAGAAATGATGATTCCTTCCATTAATGTTCCCATCTTAAGCATATTGGATTGGAGGCTTAAAGGCTGCAGGGGCAGAATCATGACTCACACCAAGACCAGGAATGGTTGGCCACCTGCCATGGAGACTTGCATGACAGGAGCCCACTGAAAAAAGCCTCTTGCCTTTCTCTCTGCGACATACTTGTTCTCCTGCCTCTTGCTCTGGCTCAAGGGGTGGTGGGTGTCAGGAGCCGGTTTTCTCCCTTTGCCTTTCAGAACAAGAGACTATTCTTTGGCAAAGGCTCAGCGTCGCATAATCAGCAAAGAGAGTCTTTGGGCATACACAGTGCAGTTTGTTGAACCCACACTAGACATTACCACTGAGAACCTTCGTTTTGAGTACTTCTGGGTCCACCTCTCTGGGAGGGACCCTCCAGAGACAGGCCAGACTCTTAGCTCTACGCTGCCCCTCTGCTTGGCTAGCCCTTCTCTCCCAAGGCTGTGTCATGGGGTCCAGAATCATACCAGGCTCATACCAGGCTATTTCACATCACCTATGGCTATTCTCAGGGTCTGCCTGAACACCTGGAAAGGGCAGCCTTGAGATAAGCCCTCCTCCAATTCCATCTCAAAATCTGGAGACTCTGTTTCCCAGGGCTGCTCCTTGTCCCCCTCTGAAGAGTCTGAGTCTCCCTGCCAAGAACAGGGGCCTCTTTCATTCCCAGTGATGGTGGTGGGAAGGTGGTTCACTGCAGTACTGCTTACTCACTTGTTGTGTCCCAGACAGACAAGAAAGGTTCCTATGGGGAAGGGTGCAAATATTTTACATAAATTAAGTCAAACTAAGTGGTATATTTGTGTACTGACCCTTGCCATCTTCCTTTTCTGTATTTCCTTTTCTCTCTTATTGTACCTTGTGAAATAAATTTTAAAAGATTTGAAAATAAAATAAATGAAGTGGTCACCATGGTGAAAAAGAAGATGAGGGGGAAATGGAGGGAGAAATCCTGCTAAATTGGGTGGGGCAATCTTCAGGGTTCTGTTGCGAGAAATGTTGCAGCCGAGTAACATGTCACCACACTAGTATACATTATTTCCACTGGCAGGAAAGGTGGAGCTGGAAGCAAACTTCCAGCAGATAGAATTTGAGGACTGGGTGTTGTTAAGTTAGAGACCTCAGGGAGAGACCTACCTACTACTCTTGTCTCTTTGTAAAATAAATATTCCAGTTGCCTTTAACAGGTTGTATAAACCTTTTTGCAGAAATATCTGCTTTGCATATTTAAAAATTTAGGATGAAATCACAGTTCTCAGCATATGAAACAGGCTTGTAATACATTCCTATCTAAAGTTCTGTTTTGTTTAAATTTCCTTTGTGTATGCATGTGGCTAGGATACATGTTATCAATAATTTGATGATTGATTTTATTCTAGATAGAGTTACCAGATAAGGGAAGTCTAGGGAAGCTACAGGGTATTAGAGAAGGTTGTTATTAAGATACAACACACAGAACACGAACCACTTCATTCATTAATTAAAGTTATGCCTTGTGAAATTGTTAAGCCCTTGCAGTTCTCTGATTTTTATTATATAGATCAGCTTAATTAGCATTTCCCCAAGTGGTGATCATGGCAGAATATAAAGAGCAGCTTTTTGATCTTTATATGTTTAAATAAGCATAGCAGTGGTTTCTGATTGTGGCCCTTGGTAGGGCCTTCAATTCTATGTGGCAGGCAGTAATGGAACAGAAATTCATTCACCTCATTTTGAGAAACTAATATTGCACATTCAAAGCACAGTGAAAACTGAAACTCAGTTATTGTTTGAAATCTACACACCTCCAAATTCTGCAGTGGAATTCTCCAATCAAAAATGTGTATAAAATATTATATAATGGAAAATACTATTCCAAGTTAATTATATTAGAGTTTTTTAAATGCATGCAAAATGTGTGTATTGAGAGAAATGTGTACAATTTGTTTTACAAATTTCTCTTCATAATTATGAAATGATTTGCAAAGATTGGGATGAGCTGAATTTATAATAGGAGAAATTGTCAGCATTTGAGATAATCTGAGCTTCAGAACAGTGCCATGAAAACTGAAGAAATTCAGACACTTGCAATAGACTAGCAGCCACAAGCATCCAATAATAATTGCTCTGATCTGCGGCAGTTGCTCTGACTGTGTGGCTTGGCAGAAGCTGCATAGTTCATATGCAGAGAGAAACTGTGCATTTGTAGGCAAATACTTGATTATGCTGTCAAAGCCAGCAGGGGGAAGTCCCCATTTTTACATCTCAGAAAGTTGTTTGGTAGAGTTGAACAGAATGGGGTGGATGAACTTAGCAAATATTTTTCTGCCCCTCAAATAGCACCCCTCAACCCTGCTTTGGGATGATTGATTTGAAAGGTCATAAAAATGCTAATAGCATCTGGGACAGCATATAATGAAAAGACTGCAGTATGGGAAACAAGGGGTATCAGTTTGGATACACATTTGGATGAATATCAGAATGTGGACTGGAATGTACATTTGAGAGCAGCTGTGTGCTTGAATGAATATTGCAAAGTGCATTCTTGTGTAACTGTCAGGACAATCTTAGTCCTTGTTGATGAGACAAAATAACTAATCTAATTAGCTGTAATCATATTAACTGTAAGATGCCTGATTTGTTGGAACTACATAACAAAGAAGAGATTATTTCTTCCCATTCACAAATAATTAAATAAATAAAAATAGCAAGGAAGGAACAGCAGATTAGTCTGCAAACAGATTAAATAGGAAAAATAAATAAAGAAGAGGTACATAACAGCTAGGGACATTTTGGCTTGCCTAAATCAAGATTTTTAGTGGGAAAAATGTAGTGCAGCACTAGTATTTGGTGATCTTTGGAATTGTGGAAAAACACTATATATTTATATGTATTTTATATTTAATAGTTTATCATCTGATATTCAGAGCAGAATCCTCACAAATTACAACATTCTTTAGCACACAAAATAAATAATCAAACCAAAAAATTCACAATTATATAATATATATACAATGGTAAAAATAACAAATAAGAAAGCAGAGGCTGGTAGAATTTAAAAACACAATTCATTAAAATTAACTAAGTGTATTTAGTTAGTTATAACTAATAAATCCACATCACTTTCATAAAACCAAACCATATCTGTAGATATTGATGGGGAAATATAACCTGTGTTACCCCAGAGAATAAAGGGATACTTGGGAATGGGCCTGCAGCACTGAAACTCTTCTTATGGAAAGTTCACTCAAAATGCAGTGGAGAGATACTGTTGACAACACATAAGGATGGGGGACAAATCTTTATGGTCTGTATTTTTAAGTGAACCAATATATATTGCAGTTGCCAAACTACCATGCAAATCAGAACATACTTTTTCTTTGGACTATGCACTTCTCCAGATTAGGCAATGAAGACCCTGGCTCAAAAATTGCATACAAAATGTGTATAATATGGAAGGTTGCATACAAAAATGTACTTGTTACAGAAATTGCACAATCTAAATGGGCTGATGGTAACATCCCTAAAATTACATGGTCGCTACTAATTGATTATCAGCATTATTATTACATTACATTTATATCCTGCCTTTATTCCTCTATCAAGAACCCAACGGCAGCTTACAAAGTTCTCTTCCTCTCCATTCCAACCTCATGACAACAACCCTGAGAGGTAGGTTAGGCTGAGGGGAGTCACAGGCCCAGAGTCACCCAATGGCTTCATGGTTGACTGGGGACTAGAATTCAGATCTCCTGAGTCCAGCGCTCTTAACCACTGTGTGGTTAACATGATGGTCAACTGAAACCTCTTTTTGCTTGTACAGCCTTAACCACTGAGTCTTACTGTACCTCCATTTGCTCTTAGAGCAAAACTTCTTAAATTTATTATTAAATTTATTTAATTTGTGCTTGTGTGGGGTGTGGATCTCAAATCCTGCTTATTCTCCAGTGATGGAACTGCTTTGTAGCATTACATATTTATTTTTAGATAGCCTCTATCTTCCTGCCTGGGATGACCATTGGAAAAATAATAATCTCCCAGAACAACTACCTCCATGCATCAACATGTCAAAATGCCCACCTGTCCCATTTCTAAAAGGCATTCTGAAACTCATAGGAGATGCTATCAAAGCCTACTGCTTTACAACTGTCCAAATTGGAAGAGGATCCGTGTTCAGCAGTGACCTATCAATAGGTGGCTTAAATCAATGGAAACCTTCTTGATCCCTAGAAGAGATGTTGCTCATTAAGACCCCTGCAAACTTACTGAGAATTAAAGAGATTCATTTGTTCTGATGGTGTGAATGAGCAAGAGAAATCAGATTTAAGCATCAGACCCATTATCTGCTGAATGAATGTGTTACCATGCAAACTTTTCAGCCATTTACAATGCTGGCAAGCCCTGCAATTTTGACTACTTTGCCAAATTTCCAAATGAGGGAGCTTCATGACACATCCTCCCCTGAGGTGGGTCAGCAGAAACATCAGCTTCTGATTGCAGAAGATATACGCGTGCTATCCTTATACATCTCAAGGTTGCAAAGCTGCCAGAGTGGGTCCCCGGGCAATCTTATGTCCTATTTATTCTTCACATATCATGGGTGGATTTTGTTTTTAATGTAAGAAATGAACGTTGTGAGGTTGCAAAACTGTGGTTAGCCAGGGGCCTGTGAAATCATGTATGTTACGTGTGGTTAAGAGAGCAGCCTCCAAAGATGGGTGCTCCTTAGGAGAAGGGCGCACTGTCTGCCCATCCAGTGCCCTGCTTGCAAGATCCATACAGAGATGGGGGAACAACAGAATCTTTCACCTTCTTGCTATCCTCCTCTGGAAAGGTTTTTGCCAGGTTGACTTTACAGCCTGTCAAGCTGTTCCATACCACCAGGAGTGGGAGCAAGGTGGGTTTGGGGCCTGAGAGGCCTTTTTATCTGGTGGATCCATGGCCTTCCTTCTCATATAGCACATCCGTCTCTCTCTCTTCATCCTCTTCCCGAGGTTAAAGGGAGTGGGGAGATAGGGGAGTGATCCAGAAAGGAACAGCTTCTCCAAGGGTCTCCCCCCGCCCTCCTCCTGTTTCCAGCCTTGGAGGAGGGGATCTGCAGCTCCCTTGGTGACCTAGCCAGCATTTAAGAGAAATAGGATTGTTGAGAAACAATTCTCAAGAACATGTAACTTTTTCTGAATCTCACAGGATTTGGTTCCTCAAACATGTGTGTCACTTGATTAGTGCATACTGGATGATTGGCAGCTGAATATTTGAACTGACTCCACGGAAAAACATTTTATGTAAAGCAAGCCATCTGTGCTGAAGTGTGAAATCAAAAGAAATATTAATTAAACTGACTAGTTGTCAGAGGTGTAATGCTGCTGATGTTTTTCTTCCTCATATGTTTTGGTATGCCCAATGACAACTTCCTTTTGGAAGGAGGCAATAATTTGGATAAAGCTCATGCTTGAAAGTTCTTTAACATTTAAGGATACATATGTTCTTTGGAATAACCTACCCATTCCTTGAAATTTAACATGGATTGAATTTTCTGCACTGTTTTGTCAGCTAAAAGACTAATACTACAAAATTGGAAGGATAAACTGCCACCTGAGATAACGCAGTGGGTAGAGGATTTGATGAAACTTTCAATCTTGGAATGGGTGGCCTTTAGGCATACTCTATAGAGGGATAAATTATGGATATGTGAGGGGCCTTTGTTGAAGAGTATGAATAATTATTTTAATAACAGTGGTATTTTCTGTTATACATTAAGTCATAAGGATATATGGTATACATGTAACTAGTGTTATGGATCTTTTTAAGAGTATTCAATAATTGTAATGTTTAGTTGATTATTTTTTCCTCAAGGTTTTGCTTTTTATTACACAATTAAAAATGTAAAAAAGGTGTTTTTTTTGTTTTTAGCAAAATTATCCAGATATCCTTATCTTTAAAGAAGAAATAAAATTTTTCCCTTTCTTGTTTCCTATTTCTTTGCTCAGATTTTTCCAAGCCTTTTGAGTTGATTGATCTTCCAGCAATTTCAGTTTTGGAATTCTGTGAATAGGACTAAAGAGACATTACCAGCCAATATGTGTTAAATCAAGACTTTTGTGTGTCATAAGAAATAGTTAACTAACATGCAGCTTGCAGTTGATCACTTGAAGCTCTAGGTTCCACATAATCCTGTGTATGAACATAATGGGTAATGGTGGGCCCTCTAAAGTTAACACCACATGAGCCAGCTCTGTCACCGATTAGTTTCTTCCAATCACTTGGCAATGTCAGAGTGAATTCCATTTTGTCAGTGGCCAAGAAACAAGGCTCATTTCTAGCCTTCTCTCCTCTGATGAATAATTTGCTTTTAATAATCAGGGAGGATGAGAGTTCACACAAGGTAAACTGCAGGAGCAAAGGCTGGTTGCATCAGCATATGGAGAAAGTTCCAGCTTAAAATCTAAACAACTCCAGGTGGGGCAGGAAAAGAGCGTTGCCTGAAACCTTGGGCAGCCAGCCATTCTCCAGTCTTCCTCTCACCCCAGACAGGGCTGGCCTAAGACAGTTTGCTGCCTGAGGTGAAGGACAAGATAATACTCCTACTCCTTTCCACAGAGAATGATGACTTTTACTGCACCTGAGGGCAATGAGGAGCAATTAAGGGGAGCAGGACAGATCTCCTGGCACATACAGTTCTGTCCTTCAGCACCTTCCTGCCTTTTCCAACAGCTACTGCCCGAGGTATCTGTCTTACCCTGCCTAATGATGACCTTGACCACAGACAGCATAGATGCTAGAGGGGATGTATGAGAATGAATTTTTTGTTTACAAAACATGCAAGCTTGCACTGTTCACAGTTTCAAACACAATCACATTCTGACATCTGCCAAAAATGTTTGTCATTTGCTCAACTTATTGTCCTTAAATTACATAGAGGGATCAGGAGAAATTTATGCAGATTTCATGCTTGATCAATGTCCAGTGTGCACAATTTTCTCATTCACGCAGGGCAAGTAATGATCACGGGTGTGAACAAAAATCAGACATGAGTTGAGTGGCAAGCCAAAGGTCAGTTAATCCTGGCAATCTCAAGCACCACTCCTTTGCCCATTCTTAGTTGTTGCTCAGAGATGATAGGAGCTGTAGTCCAAAACTACTAGTGGGGCCTAGCTTGTGAAAGTCTGGTATGTAGAAAACAGTGTTCTACATGGACCAGTGGCCTGATGATATTCCTGTCTTCCCATGATGCAAGATTTCAGGCACAGGTACGAGCAATATGGTCAACTCTGTTTCCAGCTAGCCAGGTTTTCAAACCTACATTGGTTGTGTTTCTATATTGGTTGTGTTTCCACATCTCTGAATTATTAAAAAAGAGAAATTCAGAAAGATATGCATTTTATACACTATTTCTAGCTATGCACATCCCTTGAGTGCATTTTGAAACATATGCACTCATCCTGGTAGGATAAGGTGATGTTGTGCACATTGTTCCCTAATATGTGGATTTTTCAATTTCATGGGATTCCAGTGTGACCTTTGGGAAAGTGTAGATTCGGGGTTGTGATCTGGCTTGGAGGACTTGCATTGTGTCAGATCACATCAAAGTATGCATCCTATGGAATTCTCACCCATGTCCGGTCAGACAACTTGGCAACAAACATAGACAGGACTGCTGCCTGATCAAAGCCGTCATGTGAGTTCTGTTCAAACAATCAAATTACTTGGATTTAAATAATGAAAATAGTTGTGTCAAGGAAAAGAATAACAAGTTATTTCAAAAATTCTTTTTAGAAAAGCCCTTGATCATCCTCTTACTTAAAAAAGAAAATGCCTTTTCTAATGTGGAGTTTAGCATCCACAATTTTTCTAAGTACTTGATTAAAAATAATTGTTGCTTTGAATCTGCTGCCAATTAATTAGGAACCTTTGTAAAAAAAATGATGTTTTGAATTGATTATTCTAGATGATGAATTAACTAAACTCTGCAGCCTTAATAGAAATTAGCATTGCTTTATTTCTTACTGGAAAATGTGTTTTAATAAGGAAAAAACAATGATTTTCATAAATGTCTGTTGATGAATGCTATAACTTTTACTGAAACTTCAGAAGCATTAAGAATGGTTTTAAGAATATGAATACATCATAATTTTTAGGGATCTTACATTTCTGATATTGCTGAGTTCTGACAATCAAAACAATACTGACATACTGTAATGACTGAGGACCCTGGACTGACAGAAAGACAAACATGTGAGTGCTGGATCAATTCACACCAGAGCATTCCCTAGAAGCAAAAATGCAAAAATCCATTTGTAGCTCACACCTAAAGGCCTATCAGAAGTTGAAAGCATTATTAAGTTCTCAATTGATTTGTGTTATCAGAGGCAGGCCTCTGTCCTTCTAGTATTGTAATATCAATAGCTGTCAAGAGAGCACAGAAAATCCATTTACTTTGAGCTTTTACCTTCCAAAAGGCAGGTGGATAATTAAGAACAGGTGCAACAGAAAATATTCAAGAGTTTTCCAAGTTTATCTCTATTGTTAATCTCTTCCCCAAAAGGAGACAGCCAGCGGCCATTGTCCAAACAGATGGAAGAGAAAAAGTTTTAGAGGCACTGCTCCTTCAGCAGTTAGAAAACTAAGCCCTTGATGAAAAGATGCTGTGCACAAAAATATGTTTTCAATGAATAAAGTGTAATCTAAGATCCATTCACCCTTTTGATACAGATGCCAATGCAGCAATTCATTGACTGGGCAAGTTAGGGTAATCCAATTGGCAGTTCCATTCTTGCTGAAGACCCTGTGTATCACATCTAGTCACCAATAATAAATTTTATAAACCTGAATCGTGGGTCACTATCTCTGCTCCATCTTAACAAGCAAATCTGATCAGGAGGGCAACTCTGAAGTAGCAAAAACAGTAGGACCAAAGCTAGACTCTAGCAAATATTGCTATTGTACATATTGCCATACAGCCATAACTCATAAATCATGTTTAGGATGCAAAGCAGAAAACAGCAGAAAATTATCATGGCATCCAGTAGCCGATCCAAGTAAAATCAGCTTGTCCACCAGACAAATATTTGTAACCAATGTTTATATCTGGGTTTTCCTAGGCCCATATACTTGCCTGCTCTTGCCTAACGTTTATCTTCGGATATGAATCATTCTGGGCCTGCCTTCAGTGCAAACTTAAAGAATAACACGGCGCACATGTGCTCTGAGTTTTCCTCTTGCAATATCTTTTTTCAGACAAACATGGTTTCCTTCTTAGAGGAATGCATTTGGCCGACATATCTCCATGCTATTCTTAACAGATACTGCCTGGCATAAAGCTCACAACTTCAATTCGCATTATACTCAGCAGTGAAAACCAACCATTTCTACCATTGTGCCTCAAACTGAATTCCTTATTTGAATCATTCTAAGCAAAGTAGTGTTTTTAAAATTAAGTTAATTAAGTTTCGCTATTTTCTGTGAACCGGGGGCATGTTCTGCCACCCTAATTATGTTCAAACTACATAGAGATGGATTAATAATGTTCAGAAAATGAAGTGGACAAGCACACTGGATTCAATATATGGTTCTATATACTTGGACTTCAGTCTTTGTTTTGCTTAGCTCTAACATCACTTCCTCTTCCTCTTCCTCCTGAGATGTGACTGAAATTCATATCTCTGGACTTAATACAAGTCTCAAGAATTCATAATGCTTACTTCAAATAAAGGGAAGTGTTATGGTCTCTTAGAATATTTTGTGGCTCAGATGTATTTATTTTTAACATACGTTTATTATGAAAGTGAAAACAAAGGTCTAACTACACTTGGATATTTTATATTGATACATTTTTGAGTTGCATAGTTATCACAGGATAATAATGCTCACTAAGTATTCACTTAATGCTGGATCACTAAGGTTCATTTTCTGGACCAAGGAATTGTGAACTTTGGTGGCATCACTTCATTCGTGGTATGAGCTGCTGCAGTACTTTTCCTTCCTGGTGCTTGAAATCACATGATAGGTAACCACACCGTGGCTCCTCCTCACAGCAGTGTTGCCCCTCCAGGAACAACTGGACCTAGGGAAGAAGCAACCATGTGGTTTCCTCTGCCACATCTCCTGTACTGCTTATGTAACCTATGATGGTGCTTGTGTGCTTCAGTTCAGAACTGGCCAGCAATGTCTGTGTAAAAATGAACATGAGACCATCCTTCAGCCCAAGGCAAATTCCATTCCAGATAAACTTTTAGGGGCTGTATTCCTATGGTACATGGGCTGAAAGCAAAGGGAATGCAAAATTACAAAAAACCCCCTACATGTTTCAGCTGAAACTGTTTGCCTCCAGTAATTAGGTGTGAGGAGAGGTAGTCCAGCCTTTTAGAATGGGGAAAACAAACTGCATAAGAGCTGAGAAACCACCAAATAATTCAAGCTGGGAAGGGTCAGGGGCTTGTGGCCTTCTGAGGAACCCCAGAGGTCCAGATTGAGCCCCTAAACCTGAATTTCTGCCCTGCTGACATAGAACATGAACTCCTGGTAATGTGATCAAATACTCTGATACTTTCTGCAAATGCATTTTTTACAAGATGGTAATAACATAATACAGTTATGTGGAATATGTATTTCTGGTAAGACTGTGAAAGGATGTATTAGCATGTAATCTAATGAGAAGCTCAGAAGCCTCTGAACTCAGAAGTTTAGGGCTAGCCTAAGCAGCACAATGGAGTGCAGCAGCACCAATCTTCACTGCCCTGGTCCTTCCACTCTGAAAAGCGGCCAGGTGGCTGAGCTTGACCATCTAGCTACAGTGCATCAGATAAGAAGGAAGGAAGCTGAGGCCCCTCCATGGGATGCCATATGCTGGTGACTCCAGTCTCCCTTCCGTGCTCCTGGAACGCCTTTTCTTCTTCCCCAGTGTCATTTTGGCCTCAGAGAAGCAGCTGGTGCATTGAGTGGGCAGGGAGATCTGTGCATGTATCCCCAGGAGGGAGGTCAGAGGTACTTCCAACCTCAGACCTAAGCATCTAACGGATCCTATGGCTCCCCATATGCTGTGTAGTGAGGCATAGGATTGTTCTGCCAGAGACTTGCAACAAATCAATGACCCTGACAACAGCCGAGAGTGCTGGTATTAGATGCTCTGTCTATTTACTGTAAAATAACTTTATTGAATTTAATTCAAAGTACTGGAGGACAACTGCAGTCGTAAACTGTGCCACTCTTTATTGCAGCTCTCTCTGAGGTTCCATTCTCACTGGGATTATATCTAAGGACAAGAAGAAAATAAATCAATCCTGCCTTCAATGCAGGGCATGCCAAGTATGTACCTGAGGAATGCATCTTGGACATCAGGGCAAACGCGAATGTCACTATACCCTGGAATTTTGTCTGGCAATATGAAATGAAGTATCTTCACCACTTTTCAGCTTAAATGTCCATAGTATGCATAATTGTGCTGTGTATAATTTAAAAAGAACAACCGTCAGCCAAATAATTAAATTTCAGATTAAAGTAGCAAGAATCCTGCTGTTTTAATTATTCAGAAACATTAACCAAGAATGTGCACAACTCTTCTAAAACCATGTAATTCCCTTTGCAGAGTTTAAGTTGGGGAGCATGTTTCCTCCTGGCTGGTTCATGAAAACAGAGGTACTATGTCTCAAGGCACTGCCCTGCATCTCAGGCTGCAGTCCTATTCACACTTACTTGGAAATAAAGCCCATTGAATACTTCAAGGCTTACTTCTGAGGAAACATGTTTAGGATCCTGTGTGTTAAGATCCCTATTTTCTTACCTATATTTGAATGTCTGAAAGCACACAAGTCCCCCAAAATGTGCCTTTTCATGCCATAGCCTATGAGGAGAAATTTCATTTTTATTGCATGTTTTTAAATTTTTCATATTTCTATGTGACTAAATTGATATGAAAAATTTGTTCACGATCTGTAGAATCTGTAAAACTTGCAAAAGTAGGTCTGCTGCAGAATTCATGATCTGATACATGGAAAACTGAACTAATTTGAATCTCTGGCAGATTTATCTGACATTTCTAGCTTGAACTTAAGTCTCCATTTGGCCAGACTGAAGTTGCAAACAGTGATAACAGCACCTGCACATTATCTCTGGATGCATCTAATGTCAAGGTCAGAACAAGATCTGGACGATCGTACCTGCAATCCTGTGGGAACTTTTACCCTCACCCTGCTTTAGGGTCCTGGGAAGACCATCCCATCCAGTCTATGACTGGGTAGCAAAGGCCTGCCTGGAGTTGTCAGGGACTTGAGCATCAAATGAACAGGGCTGTGACACTCTTGACTCTGACCTTTTCTTCCTTGTGGTTTGAAATGTTTTTTATTTATTTATTTATTTATTAAAACATTTTTATGCCGCCCCATTCGCCGAAATGTTAACTCTTGCCTTGTGGCCCCTATTCTATGTGAAGACCTGGACCTAGGTACTTCTAGATATGTTTAGGTATCTTTTATCACTTTCTGACTGAAATATTATTTCCATGTATACTCTGCTATTTGTAAGTCTTTGCTCAATTTTCCCTTTTAAGTTTTTAATAAACTGACAACTGATCTCAAGTATTGTATGTGTGTGTTTTCCAAGTGGGCTTTTGGACTGCACCTAGCGCTTTCTGTTTGGTTCTTGCTGTTATTTAAGGGTTCAGATCTAGGCCTTTGAAAAAGATGGTGCCAGCTTGGAGCCCTGTTTGGAGTGCCCTGTGAGGTCTGAAGGTCCCCTGGCTTAAGCTGAGATGGACATAAGGGTGTTGGCAGCCTACTTTGAAGGGTCTTGTTCAGTCCAAGCCAGCTTTTGTTCCTGTCCAGACTTCTGAGAGCCAGGGCAAATTTTCTTCCCTCACAGCACGAATGCTTTCTCAGAAATAAGTCCTGCTGTGTCCAGTCAGGCTTGATTCATCACAGGAATCCATAGGACTGCAGCTTAGATAATTGGAACATGGCCCTAGGTATTATTGAAGTAGTAGATATATGACTGGACTATACTCATGTTGACTTCACACAGGGGCTAACGCAAGGATTACTTTAAATGTGTACACAGCAGCTAGTTTTTTATTTTTACTCTAGAGTAGGTGCAGAGTCCTTGATGCACATCTTAAACGTTCCCCTCCACTTCCCACCTGATCTGGATTCTGAACACTGATCTGGATTCATTGTGAGCTCAGGAAAATGAAATCAGCTTAGATAACTGTGCCTAGGTAAATTAATTCACCCTACCCTTTGGTTCACCGCTGATGCACGAAGCAGAGCAACAACAAGAGAGGAAAGAGGAAATGTGTCCAGTGCACTTTTTCTGCATTCATAAAACCAGTTAGGCCAGATGTATGCACACATCCGCTCTCTGAAATTCATGTCAGAAGAAAAATTCCAGGGAAAGATCCCAGTACTTTCCATTTTCGGCACTTGGAGTGCTTGGAAACAAAGTGAGGAATAATTGCACAGCAACAGTATTTCACAATTCCCAGTGTGGAAATCCTACACAGAGCAGGATGAATTCCCAGTTTGCCAAAGAAAGTGACAAACACTTCCCTGCAGCTGGGACTTCAGTACTGCTATCTGGTGGAGTTGCTGTCACAGTTAAAGACCCATTATAACTGAATGGTTTTACAAAGAGCAGGGCTGCTACTCTCTCTCTCGATGCTTTCACCATCAGAGGAAAGACTGTGTATGAGGGAAGAGCCTTCAACTACTGTCCAAATTACTTTTCTTTGTGCCTTGCTAACAGGGATTGGATCTCTGAGCATTTAATTTCTTTCCGTTTTCAATTACGTTTTATCCCTTCTGAAGGATATGTTAACTATTATACATTTTATTGCACACGCATGTGAAGAAGCCCGCAGGCATCAGATACATTTTAAAAATAAAGTATCCAAATGAAGGAGCTTTCAGGATTTTTATTCTTTAAAGAAACTCATCCAGAGTACATCTGTGATGTATATAATATATAAGCACCACACTGGTGTTATCAGTATTCTTGCATTGAAAAAATGGTAGTAATAGATTATATTATCATCATAACTTTTCTGAGTAATATGACTGCCAAAGTAAGTGTGATTTAGAGAAGGGAAAATGCATATTATACGAAACTGAAATTTGCTACTACATGACCTTCATAGAAGATATTATTCAACTTGCTGCTATAGTTTCCATTTCTTGGTAATTCACATGTCAGGGAGCAAAAACCCCCCTTTATTCTTTTATGGACTCATCTCCTGTATCTCATTTATCGTCTTGTTCTTAGTGTGGCTGGGTGGTCTTGTTGAGTCGCTTGTTTATCTTCTTCCCAAATATTTAATCTGGTGTTGTTTTCACTTCATTGCTGGTTCTTGTCATCTCACTCCAGCAATGTATATGTGAGAGAATAATGGTGAGCCTTGATTCTCTTTTATAGCTACGCTGTGGGAGAAGCAAGCTTGTCTCTGTCTCTTGTCCTCACCCCAAGCACACCTGTCATCCTAAAAGCTCCTCCAAAGCTTGCTCAGTTCTCCTCTACTTTCTAGCTTAATGTTTTGTGAATAAAACATATGAATGATAAATATCAGTTTTCAAGGCACTGTAAAATTATTTTGAAGAAATCTGCAAATGTACTTGCATGCACCCCACTTTCAGGAATATTGCCAGTGCCACTGACAACTTACAGTGAAACCATGAGATGTCATTGCTGACATAAGCATGACTTAGGTTGGGAAGCACTGAGCGCTATCCAGACCTTAATCTGAACATACATATAGGAAGTATGTAGGACCATGCCCACATATGGATGCTGGTTCCTCTGAATAAATGAAGGACTGGATTTCATAGAATAGTAGAGTTGGAAGGAGCCAAGAAGGCCATCGGGTTCAACCCCCTGCTGGTGCAGAACACCAAGTCACACCATCCCACTCAGATGGTTGTCTGGTTTCATCTTGAATGCCACTAGTGTGAGAGATCCTATGACCTCTCTAGGCAACTGGTTCCACTGTTCTATTGCTCTGACAGGAAATTTATCAGGATTTCCTGATTGTTTGGGCAGAACTCATGGATAGAACTCCAGACTCTTCTTAATTATATCCCAAATTAGGGTGGCCACTTATGAACTGCCAAAAGAAATGTGTCTCCAAAAAAAAGGAAAGTGATTTGCATAAAATGTGCAAATGTTAATTTATATGTACAAGTACAAATTTAGAAATAATAGTTATAATTTAAACTGTAATGCAGTACATCACACCATGGTGTGAAAATGATGATCAACTAACCTATGCCTGCCTGTTTGGCTGCTTTTCAAGGACTAACTGATATTGGGAAAGAGTGTTTATGTTTCTTTGCCTTTAAGCTGGGCTTGGATTGGGCAGCCCCTTAACTAAAGGACTGTTTGTGAGTGGTGGTGGGTATGAACAAGAGCAATCCAGATCCTCCCTACAAATGGAAAGCTCTAGCATAGCTTTCTTCCTGACATGCCAGCTTTCCATGTACTAAACCCCCTCCTTTTCACAGAAGAGGCACTTTGCATGCTGTCCAAAGTGGACACAGTGCTCAGGACAACTGGGGCCCAAGAGACTAATCCAAGACCTTACAGCAGTGTTTAGAACTGGAGTGCTCTACACTACAAGTTCGTGCTGCAACTCCGTTTCTCATTAAGGACTCAAACCTCAGCAGGAATTATGTTTGATCTTCTGAATTCTGGCCATAATAATTCCACAGCTGTATTATTAGCCAGTTGAAACCTGCCAGCAACAAATAATCCTAGAGTGTTTAATTGGAGGTGTGTAAAGAAATCACATGTCTGGCAACCACCCTTGAAGACAGCTTTTCCACCACAACATTGCTTCAAGGCCTTTTCCCACAACCTTCCATGTTTTCTCTAAGGTATTTCTTCTTGCTTATTGCTCCCAATGTATTCAGAGTGTCCTCCTGATCTTCCTACAGACATCACAATCGATCATTTAGACCCTGCCTCTACTTTGTACTTTCCAGGTTTGCTTCAGGTAGTGTGATCAAAATTATTATCCATCCCCCTTATTTTTCTTATAGGGTGGCCTACATGGTCCTCCCCCTCCATGTTATCCCAACAACCACACTTGGAGGTAGATTAGGATGAAAGACAGTGATTGGCTAAAGTTACCCAGTAAGCTCCAGAACTAAAACTAGATTATCTGAATCCCAGTATGACACACTAACCACTGCACTATGTTGGTGTAATAAAGCCGATATATGTTATATCAACAAAACTGAGCTGCATCGATTAGCCCTTTTGGCTTCCTATGAGCAGGAAGACATTTTGGCTATTATTTTCAGTAGATTTTCAGTATGCAGTTTCATTTAAGCCCTGGAAATAAGTTTGTGCCCCCCTGGTTAAACATCTCAGTCTCACAAGCACAACCTGGCAAGCTCAACATTAGGCTACAGGTATAAGGGCATAGGGAGATCCATGTTGGGTCAGATCACAGGTCCATCTAGTCCAGTGTTCTGTTCACAGTGGCCAACAGCACCAATAGCACCTCCTGCCAATGTTTTCCAGCAACTGCTGTACATCAACATCTGATATTGGAGGAAGCATTTAGTTAACAGGACTAGTAGCCACTGACAGTCTCCTGCTCCATGAATTTGTCCAATCATCCTTTAAAGCCACCAAAATCGTGGACATCACTATAGACAAGCTGAAATGAGTCAGAATGTGCAGATGCTTCCAGAGGAGCCCCCAGGATGCACCCACAGAGGATGCCACCAGAGTGCATTTTGCCCAAAGACCCCTCAAATCAGCCTGTTCAACCCAGTCATCATCTCTTTGTCTTTAGATGCAATAAGCTTATCACCTTGTTGACTCTGCACAACTGCTCTAAGGAGAGTGACCAGTGCCTTCCACATAATGAGGCAAGTTGACAGCTCTCATTAGTTATTAGTTTTGGTGGGTAGGAACTGGAAAAGTGGGGAATGTTCTAAATCTGAAACTGCCTCACCGTAAGTCAGATTATTGGTCTAGATGCTCTTTCTGGCTAGACATGCTAGAGTTTGAGCCTGAAATCTTTGACACACCAAATGTTTGCTCTGATACTGAGCTGCATCTTCCAGCATCTCCAGACTTCATCAGGGCCTACAGGTTTTCTCCTCCTGGAAACTCATTTGTTCTCAGCTGCTTCTGTTTAAGGGAGTGGCATCCTCCTTTTCACCTCCACAACTGGCTTTTGGCACAACACCAAGCCCCTCAACCATCATGGTAAAATCCAGGTCAGATCCAGGTTTTGTGGGTCCTTTGGTAAGTCATCCTCAATGGGCCACTTCTATCGGTAAGACTACCTTCTCACCAGCTCTGGCTTCCTCTTTCTCATCATTACTACACTCCTTGCTTGGTAGACAGACAGCTAGCAAAACATAGGCAGTATGATCTGCTGTTGCCCCTTCTCACCACCACTGTTGTCTAGGCCAGAGCAAGAGAAAGGTGCACACACAGGTTATAATGATGAAAAGGAAGAGTAACTCCAGGGAATTCTTGTTGGTGGTCCCATGCTGTGGTGTGGGACCTTGGCAGGTGCCTGAACTTGCTTACTGTTGGTGGTGGCCCAGAGAAGAAAGAGAACATGCCCTAATGTCATACCTAACCAAAATTCCGGAGTTTGGTTATTATATAGGAAACATTTCTATACATAAGAAAATAAATACTCAGCTGTTGAACCATCTAATTGCTGGGCAAATGGTATAAATTGTATTCCACAGTCTTATCCCTTGCCAGAGGCCCAGATACTGGAGGAAGCTTCTTCTTATTGCTTGTGTGCCTTTGGCCATTTCCCTACTATTAGCATTTCCTATCTAGGCTCCAGATTACTGGAGATTTATTTAGGACTGGGATTGACTCTCTCCCATTAGTAAGCCACAATTTGTACTAGAAGTTCCGTGTTCCAGCTTCTGTCTTCTAATCAAACATTCCGGGCAAGATTTTATGTACAGTGAACATTGAACCTACTCATGATAATGACAAGTTGGTAACCTGCAGTGTGGTTATATTTTCTTTTGCAGCTGGAAGAATAGCAGGCGTGCTAAGTGTTGTTTGTCCTCTTCAGCTACACCCCCTGCCCCCCACCCACTTCAGTGTTTTTTTCATCTACTAATGTAACCTCTGGCAGTCAGCCCAGAACAATTTGGATTGGAACCTTTTGCTGGCTTTCTTCTGTGTATGCTCTTTAAAAAATAATCAGGCTTCTTTGGTTGGCAAACATGTTTTGTTGTTATATGCATCGCTGTTCATTCTCATGTAAGAAATCTCTCCTCAACTGCTCCGTGAGCCAGAACCTCAGGTCGGAGGACTGGTGCCATCTGGGGCAGGCAGAGCAAAGGTTCATTATTATCATCATCAACTTAGCGCAGACCCACTGAAGTGAATGGGACTTGAGTTACATGGACATGGGGAAACTCTGGTGGCAGTGGATGTAATCCAGTGTGAAACAGGTGGCTTTCTTATGTTACTACCACATTTCTAACCAGCTAGAAGGCCACAATTGTGCTGGGGCCTCTACATCAATTTCCCATGAAACCTGTGTTGGCTATATCTGAATAGACAACTTACTGAGCATCTACAGTAAGTGGTGTAAGAACCAGCATGCAGTTGCCACCACTGGTTCACCACTGGCAGCCTCTGCAGCCACATGCATGTGAAATATACTTGTGGAATCATCCTGCTGCCCCTGCCCCACCAGGGTCCAGCCATTGATCAGATATTTGCCCAGAACAAATACATGTATAAAGCTCTTTCCTGGAGGTCTGCACACTGCATTTTTTAGGGCCCAGGCTGCACATTTTTAATAGCATCTTATATCCCGCCTTTCCTCCAAAGAGCTCAGGACAATTCCATGGTCTTTTTTTCTTCAGCCCTGCCTTCTCATGTTATCCAGAAACCCTGTACAGGAGGGTAGGCTGAGATTTGATGCCTAGCCCAAAGTCACTCAATGAGCTTTATGGCTGAATGTGAATTTGTACTCTGAACTACCCATTCTAGTTGGCTACTCCCACACCACACCATTTCTACACTGATATCATAGTAGGTAGTTACTAAAAGACATCATTCTTTCTAGGAAGAAGAAATCTGTTTTTTATCCAGTCTTTGCTTGGAAAAACAGATTTCTTCCCAGATCAACTACAGGGAAAAATGCTTTTTGAGGATCCTGGCTTCTGCAAAAGCCCCTACTTTTGCACTGGAATTTTCAATGGTGAACACTCTGTTCTGTCTTCCTTTAATTGTAAGAACTTCCATTCATTCTTTGAAGTAATATTATGAATGAGTAATGTGCTGCAAAGCTTCTGAAAGGCTTAGAAGTGGCTATCACACAATGCAAAGAGCTCAAAATGCCAGCTTGCTGCTACATAAATCCATACACTGTTATGAAGGTTCCTAGAAAGGGGGAAAATTGCCCCAGGGAAGGCTGGAGGCAGTTCAACCGCATCAGTTTTTCACTCCCCCATGTGTCCACAAGTTTCCCCTTGCCCCAAAGCTTTGCTGCTCACTTGCTTTCTGAGATGATTGCTTTCTAAAGGGAACCAAGGGGGAGATTTCCGACATGACTTTCTTTCAGGTGGGAATGGCATTTCTGGCTGCTCAGGCACGCAGCTCAGGGCCTTATATAGGCGATCAGATTCCTGTCTCTTGATCTGCGCTAGAGTCAGGCAATATGTTTCTCACACACAGTCAGATGCAGTGAGCAAAAAACCGTCTTTCAGTGGCTTGAGCTGTACTTCATTCCAAAGACCACTGTGCTGGTCTTTGCAGGTGGTGGGTGGGCGGTGGTGAGCTAAGTGCTAGATGACAGGCAGCTTGGATTCACTGCATAAGCCATAGGCAGCAGGGTACCCGAAGCAATCTGTAGCCACCACGGTGTCCTATTCCTGCCACTTTAAAATACACAGGCAGGATGCTTCTTACCCGCAACTGCAATTGCTGTGAAATAGGTTTCAGCTAGTGCTGTAAACCATGGGGTCAAAGAGCTGTTCATATGTTGGGGTTCAGACCTTACCCTTTACTTTGTACTCACTCTTTCAGCTCAGGGACTTGTCCTTTGCCACACCTCCCACAGCAGCCCTTTTGTGGCAATGCCCGGGACAGTTTTTCAGATTGCCAAATGTTTCCACTGCTCAAAAGGGGAACACTCTGAATCTCATTCTACTGGGTCCCTCTCTTGTGTGAGTTTAAGCAGAAACTTGGAGAACCTCAACAAATGAACTGGCTGGTCTAGTTTTCATTTGCTGCATTTGTCCTACAGAACATGGTGGGGGTGCTGGTCATTTAGGGACACTCTGTAAAGGTAGGACCACTTCTGGCCCCATTTAAGCTCTCTGTACTGTTTAATGCACTGGAGTAACAAAACTTTTGATGAACAACATTAAAAAAAACCTCTGCTGAGAGGCCATTCTGACTTTAATTAATTTGGATAAGCCCTGTTTCATTTGAGCTCCCCTCCCCATTAATGATGCCAGTGGAACCCAAATCTGATTCATTATGTTTGCACTGTGCACTTATATAATGCTTATGTTTATGTTGGAAGATATTTATTGATCTTTGGGGACACTGCTGAAGTGACATGAGCTATAAAGGGGACTTTGTAATCTAATAAGCAGGCAGCCTCATTATTAAGGTGCTTCATCAAAGTTTATGTGACAGCATGTAGCAGTTGGAAACTATTATCTAAGATCTGTCATTTATAATTCCATGTATTTATAACCATTACATTAGCATTTCATTAAGCTCATAGAAAAATACGTGTGTTGGATTTATTTATTTTACACATTTCTCATGTTAATGATACAGCCCAGAAAAAATGTTATATATATCGAAGTTATGAGCATTGCATTTCTGTGCTTTCTGAGAAATGATTTTAAGCCTGGAGAGGATCTCCTGGTGTCTGAGCTTCCTTACCTAGGGGACCTCAGAATGCCCCTCTCCCATCCCACTTTTCTTTCCTTCTCTCTCCTCTAACTCTTGGTATCATGGAACAGATTCTATGCTAAGCCTTTATTTATTCCAGCTGACAAAGTGTTCATCAACCATCTTGTCAATTTCAGTCTCCGGGTTGCCATTTCCTGAGTGAAGGACAAGTGAGACTGACAAGTTCCTTGACAAATATAGAATATGGCCTAAATGAACTAGCCATGAAAAGGATGAAACTGACACGCCTGCTTACAAGAAAGGAATATCCTCCATAGGGTGAGACAGTAGACAAGCAAGCATCACCAAAAAAAAAAAATATTTTTTAAAAGATGACCGCCTTTGCACTCATTTCAAAATCTCAGAAATAGTTTCCACAAATTGCAATTTGCACATGACAAATCTTAGAAATAACCCTCCCCCCCAAAAATATCAAACAAAACAACCTCCTGTAATCCATCACCACATACCAGAATGGAAATGCTGTGAAATCCTGTTAGGTATAAATAGAGTGGAATTCTCAGCATCACACATCCCTTCACCACTTTTTCCTAAACAACTAATCATTTAAAAGTTTCTTGAAATGTTTACAACGCTCCTCTCCCATTTTAAAAGGTCGAAATGCTTTTCTCAATGCTCAGCTATGGGCAACTTTTACTTTGTTCTGGCCCCTCCCCCTTCGCCTTTGGCCCCACCCACTTCTGGAGCTCAAGAACTCCTCCCAAACGGAATTCAGTCCTCGGGCCAAAAGAGGTTCCACATCCTTGCTTTGAACGGTGATTTTATAGAGCTGTTTCTGTCCCTCAAATTAGAGCAGGTGTCATAGCACAATGAAGACTGAGATCTGGCAAGCCCTCATTTGAATAGCAGCATAACTGTCCCCACGGTCCTAGGCCAGCCACTGTCCAGATGCACCATGGAGATTCCAGTGAGGATCTACTTTGTCGTGGTGCTAGAAGCACCCCTGAGATAAAGCATGAGAAGCACCTGGAACAATCTCAGTGCTGCACAAATGCTACAGAATATTTTTTTTTCATGGAAGCCTCATGGAGTATATGCTGGATGTTTCCCATTTCACTTCTGGGGAGAAGAGTTTGCCAGTGATCCTGTGCAGGAATTCTTTCCTCCATGCAACTGAGATTACATGGATGGCTTGCACTGGCCCCAGCCTCTCTGCTGCATGCACGATCCATCCTGCACCCACATTGCTCAAGCATTCAGGCACGTCTAAGCAGAAGCAGCATGCCAATATACCGTGGGCACTTTTTAGGGTTCCCATTCGTAGGCATGCCTCCAGTGCATGGATGGCAGGGAGAGGGGACGTGGAACTAGTCTCTCTGTGCGTGAGAGCCAGTGTGGTGTGGTGGTTAAGAGCATGGGACTGGGACTCAGATGATCTGGGTTCTAGTCCCCACTCAGCCATGGAGCCAACTGGGTGACTCTGGGCCAGTCACAGACTCTCAGCCCAATCTACCTCACAGGGTTGTTGAGGGGATAAGATGGAGGAGGAGAATGATGTAAGCTGCCTTGAGCCCTTTGCAGGAAAAAGACAGGATATAAATCGAAAAATAAATAAATAAAAATAAATGTTAGTTGCATGGAGGAAATCAAACTGAGTAGAGCTTTATACATACAGTATGTGATTCTGAGCCGTGCCTTCCCTTCCTCCCTGTGCCAGTGCTTGTAGCATCACTTTGCTAGGATTTCCTGTCCTCAATGGCATGAGTTAGAGAGGTTTCATGAACAAGGGAGATTCATGAAATTCCAGTTGTAATATCTTTAGCATACATAAACACTGAAGGAACAGAGAGTGTTCATTGTGTGTGCCAAACTCAAAACAGTGAGGGCTTTAACACGAGTTAACATTTCCAGTTCTGCAAGAGTCAGGTGCAGGAGAATCAGAAGGAAATGTTGCCAATTTACAATGAAAAGGAAAATGACACTAATGAGTACATCTGACCCCATTTTCTGCCATGCTTGTGAGGGGCATTGTTTTAGTTGAGCTGCTGATTATAGCATCTGAACAATGGCTTTTCCAGTTCTGCAAATAGGTGTGTGCTGGTTTATATAAAATGGCAGAAGGCCAGGAATATACTGTTTGGATGTACTTCGTTCAGATGGGAAACTGGATTCCTTGCCAAAAGCAAATCAAAAATATCAGAGCCAATCTTCAGGAATTTCTATCTGAAAATATATATGGTTTTTATGCCCTGTGGGACTGAATGCCTTCATTTAATGCTTGTTCTAGAAAAAAAAATTAACTTACCTGATTCTTGAAACAACAAATAGAAATCAGACCACGGCTGAGTACCCAGGAAGCAGACTGTGCAGCCTCTCAAGCCTTAAGGGCAAAAGAAGAGCTGCTCCAGATCCAGCATTCTCTTCTCTGAGTGGCCAGACACCTGCCCAGGGAAAGCCTGCAAGCAGGACTTGAGTCCACCCAACCCCACACCCACCACCCCAGTGGCCCCGTCCAGCCACCTCAGGCTCTCCCATCCCCTTCTCCTTTTGCCTCCATTCGTTCCCAGCATCAGGGTCTTCTCCAACGAGACCCTCCTTCTCATTAGGCGGCCAAAGTATTTCAGCTTCAGCTTCAGTATCTGTCCTAAAGAACACTCAGGACTGATTTCCTCTAGGATTGAGTATATGTGACTACCCTAATCCTAAAATGCCCCATGTCTCACTGTAGGCAATAAGGCTTGCGGAGGTTGCTTTTGGCTGTTGCCCATGTAGGGAGGAAACAGGCTAGTATTGACATTACAAAACATAAGTATCCAGGGGACATTTGTACTTAAGATAGCTGGAATGCAACTATCACAGAGCCACCTGGAAAGAGTGACAGCTGCCCAGAGAGCCTTTGGGCTGTGGGGCAGTATAAAAATTAAATAAATAATAATTAAAAAAAACTGCAGAAGCCATCTAGCCACTATGGACCAATGACGAAGAAGCAGGTGACATAGATAGGGATGATACAGCTTGGGATTGGCTTTCAGGCACAGTGGTTGATGGGATATATGCCAACTGCAGAAGACTGAACAGGAAACCATGATAGCACAGAAACTGCTTGATTGTCAGGTATATTATGGTAAAAAAAGAAAAAGAAATAGCAAGCCATGATAGCCATGCAGGGTTGCTTGTCATGTTGTGTGAGTGCAGCCATTGTAAAAGGGACACATTCAGATGGCTTCAGAAGGGACAGAAAATGGGCTTTTAAAATGATACTCTTGTACATATTGCAAAAGGCCTTCTCCAGGGAAGGCTGGTGATCCAACTTAGTATCTTTTAGGAATATACCAGAAAGCTGCTTGTCTCTAGTTGGGCTAGCCAGACCAACATTTGAGGCCAGATTTGTCTGTAGCAGATACTTTTGGAGAAAACTGAAAATTCACACAGGCTATATTGATAGGAGTAGATAACATGATGCCATCCTGATATTTTGGATCACAAGTCTTGTAAGCTGTATCCAGTATGGCTAAGGGTCTGTGGGAAAGAGAGGGTTTGGATGAAGCATGTGATAGGGTGCAGCTCTCTTGCTTTCACACCCTTCTTGTAAGCTTCTTGCTGGATGCTTTACTCAGATCCAGTAGTACTCTTCAAATTATTATTATTATATTACAATTTTGTACTGCCCATAGTCAAAGCTCTCTGGGTGGTTCACAACATTTAAGTCACCCATCCAGATTTCAAACAGGCCTGAACATGCTTAGCTTTCAAGTTTAGACCAGATCAAGCACTTGAGGCTATATGGAAGCTTATGCTTGCATCCTTAAATTGGGTTACATTTTGCACTTGGTTTCAGTAATTTTATTTAAATAACTGTAAGTGTATGTTTTTAGCTAACATAAATTTTCATTCTTTTTGCAGAGTTTGGGATTTTGAGCACATGGTTACTGAACCCACAGAGTATGTCTGTGGATTTCAGTGAACCCTGGATAAGACCTTTGAAGGATATTTATGTTTGGCTGAACGCTCTGGGAAATGAATACTGCACTTTCTTGTGAAGGAAGTATAATTATGCTGTATCACAAAACCGTATCCCTCAGGATTCTGCATTTTAAATTAGTTGCATCTTATAATTATCACCAGTACCTGCCAGAGCTTGCCTGTTCTGCATAATTAGTGTCTAATGCTTAAAACCTTTAAAACTATTTGCAAGAGAAGTTCCAAGATTCTTTCTCTCTCTTTCTCCCCCTTGCTTTGCAAATATGCAGAAAGAAACATTTTCTCCACCTTTCATACTATGTCATGGGGGCCTATTTGTCCCTCCTTTTGCCACAGTTCATACTAGCTATTATCTCCCTCCCTCCCCGCCTCTTTCATCTCCATGCTATATACCCGCTTCATGATCACTTACTTTCTTGCCTACAATTTAATCATAAATGAATAAATTTATATCCTCCCTTTCCACCAAAAATAATGCTCAAGGCAGCTAATGATACAGATTAAAACCACAGTTGTAATTGATATATAGCATTAAAAGCAAAAAGAGCAAAAAGTTAAAGCACAATTAGAAATGCACAATTTAAAAAAAAATCAACAACAACTTCTAAAAATCTTTTATATCCCAAAGGCCTTCCACCATAAACATGGCCAGGTCGACTCAAATTATATTGTTTTTATATTGTGACTATTTATTTATTGATGTGAGCCGCCCCGAGGCTTCGGCGAATGGGGCGGCATAGAAGCTTCCTAAAAATAAATAAATAAATAAATAAATAAATAAATAAATAAATAAATAAAGACTTTGCCTGTCAGCAGAAGGATAACTGCAGTGGGGGCTGCCCCAGTCGCCCCATCAGGGAGTTCCAGGGGTCGGAAGTGACTACTGGGAAGACCCTCTTTCATGCACCCACCAAATCAGGTGGTCACATTTTGGATCATTGCAAGTTTCTGAATCCTTCGCAAGTGCAAGCCCATGTAGAGCTCTTTGGAGTTGTCCAAATGGGATGTTACTAAGCAAAGTGTGAGCACAGCCAGCTCAGACATCTAGAAACGAGCACAGTTGCCTCACCAGCCTGTGCATGTCCCATCTGGCATGTGCAATAAACTGGCTGAAGAGGTAAGAATACAGCTTGGGACTAAAGGGGAGACAGTCATGAAATATCTATGCACTTTAAATGACTTCAGGCCTGGATGAATTGCATCAAGGGTGCTGAAGAACCTGGTGGATGGGATCTCAGATCCTCTATTATCTTGAGGTCTGGAGGAGACAAATGTTCCTGTCTTCAAAAGTCAGATATCACTATTATAGAAAGCAATACCTGGGACAATTCCAGAGCAAATCTTAAAGTGCTTGAGTTGTAGCACCCTGACACTAATGCAGGGATACTGGAAGGCAGCATGGATTCGTTAAGTGCAAGTTCTGCAAGATAATCTTTCATTTTTTGATCGAGTAACTTCCTTCAAGGATTATAGGCAATAGATCTTGCCATTATACTTGAGCACAAGCTGAGTATGAGGCAGCAGCATGATGTGGCCGTAGAAAAGGCAAGTGCAAATTCAGGTTACAAAATGTATTTACAAAATTTTTGTAAATAACAGTTCTGTTCTGCTCGGCACTGGTCAGACCTCACATACTGTGTCCAGTTCAGACACCCATCTTTAAAAGAAGGATTCTGATGAAGTGGAAGGAATGCAAACGAGAACAGCAAAGACGATCACAGGACTAGAAACTTAAGTCCAGGGAGGGAAGGGGGAAGGAACTGGGTGTGCTCAGCTTTGAGAAGTCTCAGGGGTTGGGCGTGATTGCAATATTCTAGTACCTAAAGAGTTGTCACACAGAAGGCCATGAAATAAGGTATGAGAAAGCTGATTTCAGCTGAACATTAGGAAAACCTTCCTAACAGAATAGCCAGACAATGAAACCATCTGCTTAAGGAGCTACTTGGCTCTCTGCTGCTTGAAGTAATAGGTTTAAAGCCTCCCTGACAATGGATTTTCTGTTGCTGTCAGGGATGCTTTAAACTGAGTTACTGCACTGAGCAGGAACTTGGACTGGATGGCTTAATTGTCCCCTTCAACTCTGTGATTCCACCCAACACATTTGTATCCATGAACAAAACTGGGTATCCAGACTGTTAGCCAGAGTCTTCAAGGGAATGGAACAAGCTGATCTATTTTTATTTTCCACATATAGAGAGGTATTGAATACAAATATAATTACATTATACATGCTAAAGTATAGGGAAAAATTGATAATGACTTGCACTACATGGTCTTAATGACTAAGGGCACAATCAGCTGGCAAGTTCTAATGTCCGAGGCTTATTTGCTTCTCTGGAGCTTATGCTTAGAGCATTTTAGCAGACTGTTTCAGTAGACTACTGCATATAATAGCTAATGCGCAACACAGACATGGCTGTGAGGGGGCAGGAATGTGAGGGCGCTCAGTGTTAAAACACAGATGTATGAATACTGTCCTCAAGAACTTGTGTTTGGTACTCAGTCCTGCCTAAGCCAAGCCCTTCTCTTCCCATTAATTCCAGTGCTTGAGGTTACTTCCCACAAGTGATATTTACTCCCAGTTCTGGAGGAGTTGTTCAACAAAGTGCACAGGGACACAAAAAATGCTTCTGAGATCGTATTCTGGCACATATGTGCAAGCTGATCCTTCAAGCACTATGGCAGTAAAAGACCTATGGAACAAATGAGGCTTAATGCAAGCAGAAAAGCAACAGCCATGGGAAGAAGACTCATATGTAAGTGGAAATGAGGAACAAGTCCAGTATATGTTTGAATCAAAGATGGTTGGATGGGGAGTAGTGGGGGTTGCAGGATTTTTTTTCCGTCTAGGCAGGATTAGCCCCTAAGAGATTTAACTGGGATGGAAGCAGCCCTTCTACCCTGATGCTCTTCAAGGGGTGGGGAGCGACATTAGTAGAAACCTGGGTACTTGAGTGGGACATAGGCAGGCAGTAATGGTAGGGGAATCTGAAGTCTCCAGTCCTCACATGATTCCAAAATGTATGGCTACTTTTACAGGCAAGAATTTTTACAGAAACCATGGCATGCATTAATGCACAGTTTGGAAGAGGACAGGTTTGGGAGGTTCTATATGCATTGTACAATGATGTATTTCCATCTTTCTGACTGTGAAAGGCATTAAATGTTCAGCAAGAAATTTAATAAAGCCTGAAAAACTAAGTTAATAGAGATTAAAACAAAATTATAAAGTATCCCCCTTCCATTCACTTGGTGAATGTAAGGGGATTATTTATTTGCATTTTATTTTTCTATATTGCTAATGCCCTTAGATGGATAATTTTAAAATATGCACTCATGCTATGGTTGAGGAAAGTAAACCACAAAGAATTATGGTTGTACTGCTGGAGGGAAAGGTAACAAGGCCATAATTGCTTTTTTAAAAATGAGAGTTACTGCCATGGGCTATGACTAAATTTAGCCAGTATCTTTCCATGTATCTTGTTCAGATTAATATTGTTTTTCAGTGATCTCTCAATGTAAGAAGGTTATATCCTTTTCTTTACAAGGCTAACCTCCAAAATCTGCTAAGATAAGTTTATCTTGCAACAGACTATGTCCTGCCAGAGATTAATTTTATTCATTGGAAAAGGAGTTTGTATTTCTTGTGTAATGATGTTAAAATAAGTCTGCTGCTTTTCTTGCTTGAACAATTTATTCACTGAAAATGGTAGAGAGTCCACAAGAATGTGAGAAAAGCTGTGTTCGATCAACTCAAGGACCTGTCTAGTTCAGCATCTTGTTTCTCCTAGGAGCACCTGATGCCTTTGGACAGCTTATAAGCAGGAGATGAGTCCATCAGCAGCCTTCTGCTCTAGCAAGAAGCATTATGAAGTATACTGCCTCCAAAGAGGGATATTTGACAAGTCTCATGAGCTGACATGATAGATGTAAAGTAAGATGCAGAAAACATGCAGAAGTGTGAGGATGGTGTTCCAGAAAGATTAAGATGGCCAGCAGAGACTATAAACAGGGGAAGCAAGTAGGACAGCATGTTCAGCTGTATCAAAGGCAGAGGAAGATTTTGAGGAGGATGGGTCTGCACTGATACCATTGGATTTGGCATGCAGGAGATCATCAGCAATTTTTAAAGAGTACTTTTAGTGGAGTGCTGGGAGGGAAAGTCAGATGGAGGAAGTCAAAAGCCAAACTGGATGTGACAAAATTGAGTCAGCAGGAGTAAACGGCATGTGTCGGGAGTTAGGAGCTAAAGGGGAAATTAGGAGATCATTGCACAGGGAGAAAGGTTAAGAGATGGTTCGTGGACAATAGGAAAAACAGTGCTATGCTTAAATGATAAAGGTAAGGACAAGTAGGTGGATAACTTGGTGGAAGTGATGGATAATGGCAGGAAGTGGTGACTAAAAGTTAGGAAGGGACAACATCAGTGGAGCTAATAGGAGGTAATAGGGGTTAATAGGATGGTTAACATGCCAAACAAGACAGTGGAGAAAGAAAAAGGTAGGAGGAGGTGCTAGAGGAGGGAGAAATGGAGGAGAGGGAAGAAGAGAGCTAGAACAGGCAGAGCAGAAGGATCCATTGCTAGCAACAAAGGAGGCGGCAACAGGGGCTTTAGCAGGGATCAAAAGAATAGAAGAGTCACTTCTCATTCCTAGAGCTGATGCGCAGCACTGAGGTGAAGGAGTGTTGTCTATCCAGGTTGATGGCAGAAAAGGAGGAGCAGAGTCCTTATTTATAGGGGATGAACAGACAGCTTTTTCATTCTCCTCTAGAATGTGTACAAGAACAAGACCCAGGTAACCAAAGACCCGGGTAACCAAGGAGCAAGCTGGAGCTTAAGATGAGAGGGATAAATTGTTTTTGGGACTGTAGTGCAAATGCGACAAGAGCTGATAACAAGCATGAATGGAAGATGCAAATTGCAGAGCCTAAGAATTCAGAAAAACCAGCTGATTGATGGAGTGGACACTATGGAAGGCAATAAATAAATGCAGAATGTGGGAAGGGTGGAAAATAAACCAAAGGAGATCAAATGATGGCCCCACAGGAGGCATTCCAAAGGACAAAGATTGTAGATATTCTGATTGTTGCTGAAGAGAAGATCAAGACAAGCCATGGGGGAATCTGTCCAAAGTTAGGGACTGAATGAAGAGTTTAAGGGGGAATAGGCAGCAGGGCCAGAAGGACAATCACAATTCTTGTTAAAAACACCAGAGAGGAAGACTAGAGACTAGTCAGAGAAGAAGAATGTGAGCCAGACATCAAGGTGCCCAATGAAGGATGAATGAGCCATTGGAGAACAGCAGCAAGGAGCCTCAGTATTTGGTAAGGAGGTGAATACCAACATCATAATCTCTGGAGCAAAAGACTCCCGAGGGAAGATCAGAAGCAGCAGCAGAGGGGAAAGAGGAATCCAGTTTTCATTGAGGGGAAGATATTTGAGGTAACAAGGAAGGGAAAAACTGTGACTGCATTCTGGATGGGAGTGGCAATTTCACAGGGGACAAGAGAAAAGAAGCAGAAGAAAGGGCAAAACAATAGTATGAGATTTGGAGAGAGAGTTTGGGCAGGTGCCCTAACATTTGAAAGGAACCTGTAAGAGAAGGCAAAACTGGTGTCATATTCTGTGTTCTCACTGCACTTAATGGCCTAAGCAAGGAAGCTAAAAATCAAACTGCAAAGATGAAGTCTTTCTGGATACTAATCCTGATGCAATAAAAGGTGTTCACATTTACAAATGTGGCTGCACTGTGCAGAACTAAACATAGCAGTGAGTTTTTTCCTTGATAAGTTGATGATAATAAATGATCTCTTTTTGGTAAGATGCTAGCATTTCTATTGAAATTTCATTGTCTATCTGCTTCTACAGAGGTGCTTCTGTACACAAGAAACCCAGTTTAATGACCCCTTTTTAACCTGCTTACTTGATGCTGCTATTCCTGCTGTCATTGCAGAAGCACAAAGGAAATGGCAAAATTTTAATTGCACAAGTACTCTAAAAGTCTTTGCTCCTGATGTTGTGCTGGATATGCACTGCATTAAGATCCTCCCTGTTAAAATAATGGGTTTGTTAGTATATAGAAGACATCTTTTTCATTTCCTTTGAAACAATAAATTCTTTGAAGCTCCAGAGAGAACATGATTCATTTAGCCACCTGCAAGAACACAATGTTCTCTGGCACTTTTTGTTGTTACAACAGCAGAACTGTCATATATTGACAATATTAAATGATGTCAAAAGCAAAACATGGGAATACCTGCAAAAATATGAAAAAAGTGCACATATCCACCCAAGACAAGAAACTGCAATGCCAAAGGCATCCAGAAAGACTTTTTATGTCAAGCCCACCTGGGTTCAGCAACTACCTCTGGCCATGAGCATTTTCATTTCAGGGAAAACAGCATCTCTTTTCATCGTGCTGTCTTTTAAATAATGGCAATAAAAGTCTCTTTATTAGGATCAGTTCCCTGTAACCATATTTATTTAGCAATAATTCATCTGGTTGTGTGAAACTGATTTTGCTCCAGCTTTCTTGTGCAGAGCTTTGTGGCAGTACCACTAGTGTTAGAACTGGGACACATAATGGTACATCTTAATACCTTCAGATGATCAAAAGTACCTCTTGCTGTGCTGCAATCCTTTAATCCCTGTTCTGTCTGCATGTTTTGAAATGCAGTGAAAAATGAATATACAGATAATTCATATCAGTTTCTGCTACATATTATGCTTTTGAGGATGAGTAAGGCTGCTTTGAAGAGCAGATGTTTGCTCAGAGCAGACATTCAAAAGTGTAGCAGTCAATAAGCAAAACTTATGTTTCATTAAAAGGTTATATATTTGTGATGACAAAGACACATTTTACAATACTGTGTAGGTCTGAGGATGATAAGCAGTCTGAGTTCAATTCCAAATATTTGTGCTGACTTTTAAAGCTCTAAACATCATGGGCCAGAATTTGTGAAGTGGAGGCAGGCAATCTGTGGCAATCTAAGTGTTTTGGCATATACCTCCAGAAGTTTTAGCCTGCAAAGCTTTGCAAAGGCAAAGCACCCAAGAGAGGTGGAGCAGGGTCACAGGTAAAGAGACCTGAACAGGTGAGAAGACACCACTGGGGAGGGACATGTGGCTTGGTAAAGTCCTTGGGAGGTGTGATAGAGAATCTTCCCAGTCCAGATCTAGTCTGTGAGATGTTCCTGATGCCTGTTTTAATTAATAAATACATATTTTTTAAAAATATCTAACCATGCAAACTCATTGAACGTAATGCGATTTAGTATTAGATTAAATCATTATATGTTCCTCAGACTTAAGTCCCATTATGTTCAATGGGAACTATGTGGCTGCAGCTGTCTTCTCGGGTATCTTCTAGTACCATCCAACACACTCTATGTGGGACAGCCCTGGAGACTGTTCATGAGCTGCAGCTTATGCAAAATAAGGCAGACTGAAAGAAGGGATGCGAAACTGTAGCCAAGCCTATACTACCAGTTCTGGCTAGCTTCCATGAACTGCCTATACATTGTTGCAGCCTACGGAGAAAGTTTCACAGTCCTTGTTCTGTCTTTGAACAGGTTCTTTATCTGCTCTGTTGGTGCTACCTTCTCCTGGTGCTGGGTCCTTTCCCTCATTCCAGGAGATCCTGCTAGTATAAGTTGATCCACACATCAACTTATACTGATCTGTGCACCTGCTGGTTGCTTTGAAGTGGGTCCAGGAATCCTGGAGCCAACCATGGCTCAAGTGAAACAACTGGAGCAGCTATATGGCTTCTGGTATGTGGCAGCTCTCTAATCTGCATCCTGATGGCTGCTCAACAGCTGCAGATAGAGTGCTCTGTCATTGCCTAGAAGAAGGAGCAGTTGCATTTGTTTGTGTCCCTGTTTAAGTGAGTGAGGCAATCAGGGACACCTCTGCTCCACTTGCCAGGATTAAGATACAGCATCAGCTGCTGCAGAGCAACTTTGGTGCTGCTGATTTGAGGCTGTAGCCTCCTTGAAGAGCAAAGCGGGCTGCTGGATCGTGGGAATGGGACCTCTTAGTTGCCCCAAAGTGAAATCATTAGTACTTATCACCATATGTGTGCAACATGCTTCGCTGCATTTCTCAGAGCTGCCTCATGAGGTATGGGTCCCATTTTGCAGATGTGGAAGTAAAATGGTCAGATAGTGAAACAATATCAGATAAAGCTTCTCATTTTGAAGGGGGACTGGCATATAGTTTGAAGAGCAGAATTCTACGCTTTGGGTCTCTGTAAGGGCTTGTTCACATCAACAGGGATTTAATAGGTATGGTGCCTCTCAAAGAATCCTGGGAATTGTAGGCTTGGCCCTTTTTGAGTATTTGTGTTTCTTTGAAGAACTACACTTTCCAGGGCTTTCTGCTTAAGAGCCATGCTAATTAATTGGCTCTATCAGGTTTTTTATTTTTTTAACATAGACGCACTGTTATTCATTCAAAAGAACAAGTAATGATATTTGGAATAGCTCAAGCACATATCTACATATTCAGGTGGTGCTGTGACAAGTCAGCTTTCTGGCATCAAATTGACCTCTAAGAACACCTGGCATCAGAAAGCACCTGCTGGAAAAGATGTCCCTCCATTGTGCTGTACTTAATAATTTGTCACTCAGATGGTCAGAACAAATCCCCTTATCAATACTTTTTTGTAATGTGTAAGCACTGCGTGTTCTCCACGGCTGTCTTTAAAAATGTCAGCTGAGCACTTGTGGTCTAAAAATGCCAGAATACTTCCCAACAACTGTTTCTGTTTATTGAATTCCATGGATAAGTTATTCACTTCATGAAGAATTCCAGACAGAAAAAATTCCAGGCTGAAAAATGGAGGGACAAACTGAATGATATGCAAAGATCTGTGTAATTTTTCATTTGCCATTTTTTAAAAAATAAAGCACAGCAGCTGAAGACTGTTGTTAGGAGCAGATGCAGCAGCAGTACTTAATCCTTTCCCTACCAGTCATTTCCCCCTCACACTCTCCCATTTTATACTCCTTTTCTTTTGAGGGAGGAAAAGATGCATGGACCTTTACTTTTTTACCTGCAGGGAACAAAACAGCTGGGACAATGCTCAGTGTTACAAACAGCTGGGAGAGAAATGGTTAAGTATGCCCCTTGCCACCTGGCTTTCCTCTTCTGAATGCAGCACCCAGCAGCTGCTTTTCTTTTGTAAAACATTGAAGGGACATTACACAGAACTCCAGGCAGGGTGTGTTCTTCAGCTTGCAAGTTGAAATAATCATTATATAGTGTTCTTTTAACTGTAAACTATTAGACAAAGCAGATAAGCAGACCTGTAACATAAAAACAGGAATAGTTGCCGCTGGATTCCCTTCAAAATATATAATGCATAGGAAGAGCAGGATGTGGATTGTAAAATTATTGGTAACAAAAGAGTGTCTTGGGCCATTGCTTGCAAAAGGAAGGTTTAAAAACTGTGGGACTTATTCAAATGAATGGAGAATAAAGGGATCACCTGTTATAAAGGTGTAATTATTCTTTCTTATATTGGGTTGGATTCAGATTGGCCATTTCATGAACAGAAGCCTGCTTCTGTAAAAGGAAGGTGCAGGGATCAATTGGAGGCTCTATACAACTGGGAGGAATGAACTTGGGTGATGGACTTTGCCAAAGCAAAAGTAAATTAAATTAAAATTAGTTGCATCACCAAAACAAGAGGAGTCACATTTGCTTGTGTTAATTTATATGCATAGATGCAAATCCATAAATAATTAGCAGAATTTGGATAATTTGCATAGAAATAAATTTCACCCTAGCGCAGTAGTCTGTGACTGGTTCACCTGTGTACCTGCTATCTCACCTGTTGTCCAAGTGCACACCACCTTCAAAGCTTCCACATGCCTTCCCTTGTCATGGTTCTACAAATTGCCTTTCAAATGAAGGACACCTTCCAACAGAGAAGTGCCAGCTGTTCCAATGTCCTTTGCATCCTGTGGGATGGCACTGCAGAAAAACAGGATGTCCAGGGCACGTGTGGAGGGTTTCCCAGGCAAGTATGACAATGATATCCCAAACCACTCAAGCTCCTGCATTATAGAATGACAAGGCAAATTACTGAAACCTGCTTAGTTTCTAGACTCTAACGAGGAAAGCAGGTCCTAAGCAGTGATCACAGCTTGTTCTTATTCATGGCATCGTGATAAATGCTTTTGCGACATCACAGGTGCTTGAGAATGAGATAGTGCATTTAATTTAATTTTTTTTTAAATTGCACAATTGTTCTGTATGAATGAAAGAGCCTTTCCTAGCTTCAGGATTAGCAAGATATGTTTATATGTGTCTAAGAAAGAGATCAATATGTACAAATGTGTTAGGTCAGATTGTTCCTTGAGCCCATATAAATCATACAACTTCCCCATCCCATGGAAAGAAATAGCAAACCATACAAAGAACTGTGGAGCTAAGAACACTGTGGAGGAAGCATCAAGGACAGGAACACTTTAATTTTGGGCTATGGCCTTTCTGTCTGCTTATGGCCCAGCTGCAAGTACATTGTGTTCTTCAGAGGATTACTTTAGCTGTTTCTGTGAAAAACAAAGACCCCAAACTAAGAGAGATACAAATATTCATTCTGACTGGAAGGCAAACAGAATGGCCCCCAATACTACCACTTGATGTACTAGAACATGGAGAAGATGTGCAATTTGGAGGATGCTTTACATAACTGTAAGATGCAGATATCTCTGACAGGCAAATACAGACTAGGACAGTGATGACAAACCTTTTGGAGACCGAGTGCCCAAACTGCAACCCAAAACCCACTTATTAATCGCAAAGTACCAATGATACAATAAAACCTGAAAACTGAGGTTTTAGTTTAGAAAAAACAACTCACAGCCAGTCCAAGCAAATCTCTCTCTCTCTCTCTCTCTCTCTCTCTCTCTCTCTCTCTCTCTCTCTCTCTCTCTCCTTGGTAGGGCACTGACCGGCCATGTGAAAGCTCGGATGAGTCATGGCTGTGTCGTGGTTTGTAGCATCATCGCCTGGCACCGCTACTCCATTCCGAACATGTGCCCCTATGTCTGCTGTTATCCAATGCTCGGCTACTGGGCAACTTGGCGCACATGACAACAGAGAGGGCACTGCATGCCCACTATGGCACACGTGCCATACATTCACCACCACTGGCCTAACCCTACCCTGGTGCACTCCTCTAACCGTAATGTAGGGGTAAAATACCATTGAAAATTATGCGATTTTGAAAAAGCCTTCCTTGAGTAGCTTTTTCTGCACCGCTCATCATTTCTGCCCATTCTAAACATGTTCCAACCATCAGAATCATGCCAGGACACCTTGTTTTTCTAACCCTAACCCTACCCTGGTGCACACCCCTAACCCAAATACAGGGTTAA